>NC_051218.1:122500-157500 GCF_015220715.1 Pygocentrus nattereri
GTCAGTGGGATTATAATTATAAGTGGAAGTGACTAAGCGACTAAGGCTAAGCAACTGCGAGCGACAGAGAGCGCGTCACTGCGGTAAAGTTTGTTGTGCTATCAGCATTTAAATCAACAAGAAGCGGTAAGTGGCTAAATATCATGGCTTCTGCTGGTTGCTTCGTCTGCGCAGAGTGTGGCATGTTTAGCTTAACGCCCTTTTCCGCCTCTAGTGATAGCGATAGTGTTTGTACTAAGTGGCAGCTAGTTAGCTGTTTGGTGGAGAAGGTCGACCAGTTAGAAGTGCGTATCCAGGGATTATTAAGGGATAGGCAGCCAGAGGCAGCGTTAGCAGCCCCCGGTACCCTAGGGAGAGTTAGCACCCCTTCGACTCCGGCGTCAGAGCCCTCACAGCGGGGCGAATGGGTGACGACTCGGCGGTCTAGCCGGAAAGCTAAGGCTAATGCTAACGCTGAGGCCAAAGCTAGCCCACCGGAACACCACGCTCCTCCCATTCGCGTGTCAAACAGGTTTGCCCCGCTCAGTGAAGCACCCACTGTGAAGCCTGTTAAAAGCACTCTGGTCATAGGAGACTCAATTGTCCGACACGTGAAGTTAGCTACTCCTTTAGGGGCGCCAGCGGTTACAGTTAGATGCTTATCAGGAGCCAGAGCGCCGGACATTAGTGGCAACCTTAGACTCTTAGCTGATAGGAGATATTCGAGGATAGTTATTCATGTAGGGGCCAATGATGTCCGTCTGCGGCAGTCAGAGGTAACTAAGGCTAATATTAGAGAGGTGATTAAACAGGCCCAGACGATGTCCGATGCCGTAATCTGCTCTGGCCCCATCCCAATGTGGCGCGGTGCTGAGGCCTACAGCAGGCTTACGGCGTTAAACTGCTGGATGTCCAAGTGGTGTTCCGAAAATCAAGTGGGCTTTATAGATGCTGACAATCCAGAGCCGGGACCAGGCCGCAGACAGACAGACTAAACCGACCGTCTGCGATCCGCCTTGAGGCGTCACCTAAGATTAACCTTATTGAGACTGTGTCTTTGCCCCGAATTAAAACTAAATTTAATCACAGAAAAACTCAATCAGTCCGTTTAAATAACCTTATCAACATATATCCATGTTCTGATGATCGCACTAACACCTTCAATCTAAAACTTGGGACTACTTAATATAAGATCATTAAACTCTAAAGCAGTCGTCGTAAATGAAATTATAAGCGATCATAAATTTGACTTTCTGTCTCACTGAAATGGGTTAGACCAGATGAATATTCAGCTTTAAATGAAGCCACGCCTGTAGGCTATAATTATGCACATAGGCCAAGATTATCAGGCAAGGGAGGTGGAGTCTGTATAATATACCAAAATACTCTCGATATCAGTCAGAAACAATGCGACACCTTCACTTCCTTTGAGGTCCTTTCCATTCACGTTACAAATCCGGTCACAAAAAAGACGTTTTCATTATTTAACATTTACAGGCCACCAGGGGGCGACTCTGAATTTATAGAAGAATTTAGTGACTTCGCTGCAAACCAGGCTGTGTGTAATGATAAAGTAATAATTGTAGGAGATTTTAATATTCACTTTGAGAAGGTAGACGATCCATTAAAAAGGGCATTTACCTCAATCCTAGACTCTGTTGGTTTTACCCAAAATGCAGCAGGGCCTACACACGACTGTCGTCATACGTTAGATTTAGTTTTGACACGAGGTCTTAACATAGACAAGCTTAATATCCTACCGCAAACCTCAGCGATCTCCGACCATTACCTAATTTCATATGAGCTACGACTGAGCCATAATATATATACGTCCCCTCGTTATTCAACAAAGCACACAATAAAACCTTCAACCGCCCTACAATTTATAGAAAATCTCCCAGAGTTATCAACCCCAGTCTCCACTGCATCAGACCCAATGGAACTAGATTTACTAACCGATTATTTAGAAAAGACCTTCAGATCCACTTTAGAAAATGTGGCCCCACTTAAAATAAAAAGAATAAGGCAGAAAAAGCCGCGTGGTACAACGATAAAACCCGGACCTTAAAACAAACAGCTCGGAAATTAGAGCGGAAATGGCGTCAAACCAAACTGGAAGTGTTCCGCTCTGCCTGGAAGGACGGCCTTATAGAGGATAGAAATGCTCTCACTGAAGCTCGCTCAGCATATCTGGCCTCGCTGATCGAGAATAATAAGTATAATCCTAGAGTTCTGTTTAATCTGATTTCCCAAATCACACAAAATCAGGCAGGTAATGAACCAGAAATCCCAGCAACTCTCACCAGTGAAGTTTTTATGGACTTCTTTAATAATAAAATTGAAAATATTAGACGACAAATTCAACCCACAGTATCAAATTCAAATCCAGCTTGGCTATCATCTGACTTGGCTGATATAGAACAAAACACAGCTGTAGAAAAGAGTCTGGAAACCTTTTACCCCCTCCCACAGCTGGAGCTAGAGAAGATTATGTCCTCTACAAACTACACAACCTGCACACTCGATGCAATTCCATCAAAATTACTCAAAGAAGTACTGCCAGTTATTATAAACCCAATCTCAACTATAGTAAACTCGTCCCTTAGTCTGGGCCATGTACCCAAAGCTTTAAACTAGCAGTTACCAAACCTCTGATCAAGAAACCAAATCCTGACGTCGCCGTTTTGTCTAATTACAGGCCTGTTTCTAACTTAACGTTTACCATTAATCCAATCTGGATTCAGTTAAGCTAACTAATGATTAGTTAAGATAACTAATGATCTTCTTCTTGCCTCTGATCAAGGCTACATATCTCTCTTAGTGCTACTTGACCTCAGCGCGGCTTTTGATACAATAGACCACAATATTCTCCTAGAAAGGTTAGAAAACATGGTTGGAGTCACAGGGACGGCCCTATCATGGTTCAGATCTTACCTATCAGATCGTTATCAGTTTGTTAGGGTAAACAATTTATCTTCCAATTATTCAAAAGTGAGATTTGGAGTTCCGCAGGGCTCTATATTAGGACCATTACTATTTACACTATACATGTTACCGTTAGGCACAGTTATAAGTAATCATGGTGTAAACTTTCATTGTTATGCAGACGATACTCAACTATACATATCAGACAAGCCTGATGACCAACACAGGTTAAAGAAAATGCAGGACTGTGTAAAAGACGTGAAAGGCTGGATGTCACGCAACTTCCTCCTATTAAACAGTAACAAAACAGAGGTTCTCCTTCTGGGTCCAAAATTAGCAAGAAGTAAATCACCAGATTTAATCTTAAATCTCGCCGACTTTCCAGCCGCACCTGGATCAGCAGCAAAAAATCTCGGCGTTATAATAGATTCAGATTTATCATTCGATCAACACACAGGCGGCATCACTAGGACAGCTTTTCTACATCTTCACAACATCGCCAAGATCAGAAATGCCCTGTCCCTGCGTGATGCAGAAACACTAGTACACGCCTTTATTACTTCCAGGCTAGACTACTGTAACGCGCTACTGTCAGGATGTACGAGCAGGAATTTAAACAAACTCCAACTAGTCCAAAACGCTGCAGCCAGGGTCCTCACTAAAACTAGAAAATCTGATCATATCAGTCCAGCGCCATCATCACTTCATTGGCTGCCTGTTAAATTCCGTATTGATTATAAAATCCTTTTATTGACGTATAAAGCCCTACATGGTCTCGCTCCTGAGTACCTGCAAGACCTTATTTCTCATTATGAGCCATCAGGACCACTCAGATCCCAGAGCGCTGGCTTATTAATAGTCCCCAGAATTCCTAAGGCTGCAGCTGGGGGAAGAGCTTTTTCTTATAAAGCCTCCAAACTCTGGAATGATCTTCCAGAAACTGTTCGGGACTCAAGACAGTCTCAATCTTTAAGACTAGGCTGAAAACTCACTTGTTCAGTTTAGCTTTTGGTAGCTAATGTTCCCCCTAGATAAAGGCAGCAGATCCAGGGGTCCATGGACACAGGGAATTATAGTAAACCGAGACGCTGGTGCCGTCGTCCCGCTGCTCGCACGCGGTCACTCAGGTTTGTGGACGGTGGAGCGGAGGGATGCCAGACTGTCTCAGAGTGCTGCCGTGTCTGTGTGTTCTTCTGGTTCTCTCCTGTTAGTTAAGCTGTCATAGTCAGATCTGCCGGAGTCGTTAGCCACACTCTGGAAATGTTTACATTCCCTGTTTATGTACAAACGGATAGAACAAAACTAATCCCATTTACCTGCTTTTTTTCCGAGTATACAATCACCCACATGTCCGGCTGGACACTAAAGGACGACTGACTGCCGAGCCCTCCTGCTGCCCACTTCAGACCAGCTGCCCACGCCCTAGCTACCACCGCCTACCTTGGACGAGCTGCCCACCCTACACTGATGTTCTCATAGACTCCTAGTTATTCCTAATACCAATATTACTGCTGTTAATATTAGTAATATAATCACTTGTAGGTAGTTTGACCAGAGGAGGACGGGTCCCCCCTGGTGAGCCTGGTTCCTCCCAAGGTTTCTTCCTCAGTTCTGAGGGAGTTTTTCCTTGCCACTGTTGCCCCTGGCTTGCCCACTGGGGGGATTCTGTACATTCTTACAGTTCTCTTGAAACTTTTTCTTTTCTGAAATTCTGTAAAGCTGCTTTGTGACAACATCCGTTGTAAAAAGCGCTATACAAATAAATTTGATTTGATTTGATTGGGAACGACAGCAGCTCAGCCACGAAGTGGTCGGCCACGTAAAATGACAGAGTGGGGTCAGCGGATGCTGAGGGGCTTAGTGCGCAGAGGTCACTGACTTTCTGCAGAGTCAATCACTACAGACCTCCAAACTTCATGTGACCTTCAGATCAGCTCAAGAACAGCGTAGAGAGCTTCATGGAATGGGTTTCCATGGCCGAGCAGCTGCATCCAAGCCTTAC
The DNA here is from genome assembly GCF_015220715.1 of Pygocentrus nattereri. NCBI lineage: Eukaryota > Metazoa > Chordata > Actinopteri > Characiformes > Serrasalmidae > Pygocentrus > Pygocentrus nattereri. The sequence goes on from NC_051218.1 coordinate 127,407, forward strand.
ATCACCAAGCGCAGTGCAAAGCGTGGAATGCAGTGGTGTAAAGCGCCGCCACTGGACTCTAGAGCAGTGGAGACGAGTTCTCTGGAGTGACCAATCACGCTTCTCCGTCTGGAAATCCGATGGACGAGTCTGGGTTTGGCGGTTGCCAGGAGACGGTACTTGTCTGACTGCATTGTGCCGAGTGTAAAGTTTGGTGGAGGGGGGATCATGGTGTGGGGGTGTTTTCAGGAGTTGGGCTCGGCCCCTTAGTTCCAGTGAAAGGAACTCTTAAAGCTTCAGCACCAAGAGATTTTGGACAATTTCACACTCCCAACTTTGTGGGAACAGTTTGGGGACGGCCCCTTCCTGTTCCAACATGACTGCACACCAGTGCACAAAGCAGGTCCATAAAGACACGGAAGAGCCAGGTGTGGAACAACTGGACTGGCCTGCACCTCAACCCCATAGAACACCTTTGGGATGAATTAGAGCGGAGACTGTGAGCCAGGGCTTCTCGTCCAACATCAGTGTCTGACCTCACAAATGTGCTTCTGGAAGAACGGTCAAAAATTCCCATAAACACTCCTAACCCTTGTGGAAAGCCGTCCCAGAAGAGCTGAAGCTGTTATAGCTGCAAAGGGTGGGCCGACATCATATTAAACCCTATGGATTAAGAATGGGATGTCACTCAAGTTCATATGCGTATAAAGGCAGACGAGCAAATACTTTTTGCAATATAGTGTATGTTTAATACCACAAAGTCGTGGCAAGTCTTATTCCATGTAATATGCATAGAACCCCTCTAACATGGTTTCACCCAGGGTGAGCAGAACGACATCACGCTTTCATACAAACTCAAAACAGCAGGGTTGATCACTGCCCTCCCGCCCCAGGGGTGAGATGCTCATCCCCCAGGCACTTAAATGTGTGCTCATGCGAGTAATTACTGCTGCTTTGAGGCAGATGCTTCTGTGAGAATGTAAATAAACATAATGGCACTTCATAAACCAGCTGTTAGGAGACAAAAGGACAAACGTCCCCTATGAGACTAGAGAAAGTAATGATTAGTACTGAATCTCTGAGATGTCTCTGTCCTGGTTAACACAGCACTGTTGAAAAAATAGGTCCAACCAAAGATGATATCAAGCCTGAGATATGAAAAACATATGCAGAGCAAGCTCACTGCGAAACCACGGAAAGGCGAAATTCAGACTCACTTGTTTTGAAACTGCCCAGTATGAAAACTGCCTGCTAACTGTTGAGTTAGTTTGTTTTTTTCTTCTCTATCAATTGTGAAGAATTATATTCTATAATAACACTAATTTTCATTAAATAAATGAAAGGAATAGATAAACCAAAAATACAGAATTTCCCTTTCCTTAAATGTAGGCATGCTTGCCATGTATTTAAGAAGTAGCTATTGAAATTGCTTATTTGCTCTAATAAATGAAAGTTATATTTGTGTTGCATGTGAACTGCTGGTTCCCATCCCCACCACTGTTAAGAAAAACTATGAGCAAAAAAGATTAAGTTTTTCTACAATGAAACATTTCAGTCCAAAGACTTTGCCTAACAATTTAATTATGCTGAAATTCTGAAAAATTTGTGGAGTTCCCCTTTAAGTAATCTAAACAGATTTGTTTATCTAGTGTATAATACTGTATGACATACTGCCATCTACAAACAAGGATGAAGGTATGGAAAAAATAAGGCTGCGTAAATCTACACTACATAGCATTTACCAATAGTAAAACAAACAAAGCAGACAATAAATAAATAAGCAATTTTCAGACTACACTAAACACAAGAGTACACCCAGCCCACAACCTGATTCAATTCCCAATTTTGGGTTCACAAAATGACACCCATAATAAAACGAGCAACACTGAGTGAAGCAAAATGATGACTGTGTCCATGTTGGGTTGTTCATTGGTGATGGATCATTTGCAAACCATGCAGTTGCATTTCATGGCATAATAAAGAGAACGCCTGTCCTCCAATATAAACTGCTCATATTTTTGCATCACGTTACCACACTATATTACTCTCACACTGATAATACTGTATGTGGCCATAAGTATGTGGACAGCTGACAGTCACACCCCATTTGAGATTGTTGGACATCCCATTCCAAAATCATGGACATTAACATGGAGTTCAGTACGACCTATTCTACCGTGTTTGTCTATGGAGAGTGCATGGCTTCATTTTTTACACCTGTTAGTAATGGGTGTAGCTGAAATGCCTGAATAATTAGAAGGCATGTCTACAAATATTTGGCCATAAGGAGGAAAAATTGTGCAGATTTGTTTGTCCATTACTTTAAAGCAGGTGCTCTGCAATGAAACATACCCACAGCACATGGTACCACACGGATGTGCCCCCAAAGTCGATGTGGAAGTCAGTGTAGCTGTCCTTAACACTCATCAGACAGTACTTCTGCACGAAGGGTTTAGGGAAATACGAGTCATCAGGCCAGTAGTTTTCCACCCAAGACATCTTCTGTGCAATGTCTGGCACCACTACCAGGTCTGACATCCTAGAGCACAAGAATGGAGTCAGTCAAAATCAAAGATCACATCACTTTCCTGCAAGGCGTGCAGGTATAAAGAGCAGGTATGTGCTTTTGAGCATGTGAGTGGGTCTGCCTCTGAGGAACAGGCATACTGCAGCACTGCACTTCCTCTGAACTCAGCTACAGCTCAGGACCCCTTGCTGTTAAGCTGGTACAAGAATTCCCATTCCTTGATTGAGTAAATCTGCTGTATTCTTCTATAGGAGCTACAACTTTACATAGCAGAGATACAGAACTGCTTATGTGATGATTTCATTTGGTTTATATGACAAATTTAATAGAATAACACACAGTAAAACTTACTTGGTGTCAGAAAACTCAAGGCTAATGACATTGAGGACTTTGGGCCGCTGAGGACTGTAGTAATACTTGACGAACTCTTTCAGTCTCATCTTGCTGTCTGCTTGGCGGGCCACATCGATGACGTCAATCACTTTATGGCCACCTATGGGTTTAAACACAATCTCAACTATCTGGACAAGTGGGACAAAATGTGAAATTGCTCTGAAAAGTGTCATGCAATCAGTAAGATAACCACAGTGCAATGCAACCTGCATTATAAATCACTTTCAGAATTATTAAAAAATATAGTATAGTTTTTTTACATAGCTTATATTGCCGCTTTCATATCAGCACGTATTTTTGTGTTACAAATTTTGACCACGCCAACTATCATTTACATATGTGATATATACCAATACAAATAGTACAAAATTACTTTCATGAAATTTTAAGTTAAAAATGCTTATCCTGTAAAATGGGGCTTGCTTAAAACGTTGCCAAAATACAGCTTACGCATGCTTTTTCAAACAAACGAGTATGCGACTCATTTTTTTAAAAACATGCACGCATACAGATACAGTACTGTGCAAAAATCAAAATTTATTTAATTAACTTCCATTCAAAATGGCCAATAATTAAAAGTTACACTTTTCAGCATCATAAAAGGGCAGAAATACATTTAACAGAAACTTCTACAGAAGCCTCCACAACTAAATATATATTTTATTTTTTTTTAGCGTTCAATTTGTCCACCCTTATGGTGGAGAATAGCCCTTATTCAGTAGCTTTCAGTTTTCAAAGAAATCTGCAGGCACATTTTTCTCCACCTTGAAAGATCAGTCTTAGAAGTTGGTTACATCTCCAGCTTCTCACTTCTCTTCAGTCATACATCCAGTGTTGCTGAAGTGTGGACTTTGGGACGGCCAGTCAACTGCTCTAAACACACCTGCATCTTTTTTGAATTTCAGGTTTTCAGTTATTTCCTTTTCTTGGTAAAGGCTTCTTGACAGCTGCACATCCTTTCAGACCCATAGCACTGATTTGTTCTCAAAGCTGAAAGATGTACAGAAACACCTTTAGTTCTTTTTAAACCTGAAGCAAGAGTGCAGCTTGATTTTCTACTCTCTCAAGATGAAAGCTTTAAACACTTTAATTGGGGAAGACTCTTTAGGTTGTCCAGGTAAATCCGGTTTTTCCTGTCTTTAAATTTTTTTTAACTCCAGTTTTGGAAACGCCTGTTCTTCACTTATTTTAATTTGACTTTCTCCTTCCTCATGCATGTAGATTATCTAACATCTGAACAACTCAAAAATCATTTCTAATAAATGAACAACTAAACTGGAGATGACATGAATGAACACCCTGCACTCCAACACACCTGATTCAGCTTATTAGCTGAGCATCACGTCCTGCATGGATTAAATGAAGTGTGAACCAGGAAAAGCCCCAAACCTCAGTGCAGGGATCCCGCGCAACATTATTGCAGCTAAAACGCTTACTGTGCTGATATACCAGACAGCTGGCAGCCAACAAATCAAGCTCTTCACAGGGACCACCACCAAGCGTGGGGCAGGGCAGCTGGTGTATGTGTGTAAGCTCACAGATCTAGAAAGCAGCTGGCCAGGGCCAGATGTCAGTCAGAGCCAAGCTCACCTCTCCTCAGGGTGGTTATATTATCCCCAGTCTGAGATCAAGGGATATGTGCACCAAAGCAATTTACAAAGCAGTAGTACATATCTACGATTAGGTTAGACCTATTATATTACATAAACACTACTGTTTAGATGAGAGATCCTAGGTAAAACCCTCTTATTAACAGGGGCTACTATTAATTTATATATATATATATATATATATATATATATATATATATATATATATATATATATATATATATATATAGTCTATTTATATATAGACTATTAACCAAAAACAACAAGAGAGTGAGAGGCCAATATATCCTAAAAGCAAATTATTCTCCAGACACAAATTATAACATTTATTACATATACACCCCTCTATTCCTAATAACGTTCACAAATTAATCTTTCCAGCTGGTGAAACTATAAAGTTCTGGCACCATAAAAATCCCTTTTATGGTCAACATCTGGCAGAGAAAGACTGACATTTCTATAACATTAACCTCCATAAGCTGGGAGAGACAAAGGCAGTGTTTCATGAAGCAGGTGGAGAATGTGGTTCATCATTTCAGAGCAAATGGAGATGTGGAAAAGCCTAACGTTCGATCCAACAAGCTGGACGGCCCCCCCTCGTGAGCGGCTCGGCACACTGCCTGCTGAGGTAAGTGAATTAGCTGGGCAGCAAGGCTGCGTTTACCATCCAGAGTGCATTAAGGACAAGAAGCTGGAGGCTTTTAGCACAAACCACAGACGTAACGTCACTGTGTAAAATGTTACATTCATCACACAACAAGACCAGCGCAGCTACATCACCATCTTAAATGTAAAGGTTTATTGTGCACACTGGCATGTAATCCATGTAAGCCCATTATTAGTGCCCATACTCTACAACATCCTATATTCACCATCCACATACAGCATTTAATTGGTTTAATGTACCAAATAAAAAAAGAACTTATCTTCAAATAATGACTATTTTCCATTCCTTTGAATTAGGTTGTTTTTGATACTGTGCCTTTAGGACTAGTATATGCAAAAGCCCTGTTCGAATTGGCTGAGCTGTATTGTGCTTCATTCAAAAAGCACTGACCTGAAACACTCCTTAGAACCTCAGTATCAATGGGCAGAGCTAAACAGTTGAAGGCTGAAAAGGTGGATGTTTGCCAATGTCTTGGTTTTTGTGAAATGCCAGAAATAGCAAACTGATTTCAAAATGGGTTGTTAAGAGCCGAGTCTAAGAAAATTCTGACCGAAATTGACCCAAAGTACAGAATAATATCTGATCTCTCTATTAAGATTAAGAGACCCTCATTAGTCTCACATCAGGGAAATTCCACCTCTGCATTTAACCCATCTGTGAAGTGAAACACCACACACACACTAGTGAACACAAACACAAGGGGGCAGTGAGCACACTTGCCCGGAGCGGTGGGCAATCCGCAGCACCCGGGGAGCAGTTGGGGGTTAGGTGTCTTGCTCAATGACACCTGAGTCATGGACTGTCGGCTCTGGGGATCAAACTGGTGGCCTTCCAGTCACAAAGTTGGTTTAACCGTCTGAAAGAAAACTGAAATTCTGGTCCAAACCCTAATAGAAAATACAGCAAGCTTTGATTTGATTTCACATAATCATTAACCGCCTGACATTAACCGCCTGACATAACCATTAACCGCCTGACATTAACCGCCTGACATAACCATTAACCGCCTGACATTAACCGCCTGACATAACCATTAACCGCCTGACATTAACCGCCTGACATAACCATTAACCGCCTGACATAACCATTAACCGCCTGACATAACCATTAACCGCCTGACATTAACCGCCTGACATAACCATTATCCGCCTGACATTAACCGCCTGACATAACCATTAACCGCCTGACATAACCATTAACCACCTGACATAACCATTAACCGCCTGACATTAACCGCCTGACATTAACCGCCTGACATTAACCGCCTGACATAATCATTAACCGCCTGACATTAACCGCCTGACATAACCATTAACCGCCTGACATTAACCGCCTGACATAACCATTATCCGCCTGACATTAACCGCCTGACATAACCATTAACCGCCTGACATTAACCGCCTGACATTAACCGCCTGACATTAACCGCCTGACATAACCATTATCCGCCTGACATTAACCGCCTGACATAACCATTAACCGCCTGACATTAACCGCCTGACATTAACCGCCTGACATAACCATTAACCGCCTGACATTAACCACCTGACATTAACCTTTAATCAAACTTGACCTGAACACCTGAGCTCAACAACATTCTAACTGATGCTGACCAGAACGAGCCACTGTCCAAAGGGCAAATTTTACACTGACACTTCTAATGACAGTGGCAGTTAAATTACTGTGTTGTGATAATCACATCAATTTTAGGAGACCATATTTAATCTTCCTCAATGTGCCATTTCTCAGCTGTGATGTAGCGAGATGTTAGTCTTCACCTGTTTAACCCTAAGCTGCATCTGTTTATACCAAAGTTTGGGCTCCCTGGTCAAATTCTGTAATTTCTTGATTTTCTTAGTGAAAATAAGTGAACACATCCTTTACAGAGAACACATTGCTGCACATTGACTGCGTCAACTTATTTCAGAGTTGAGAGTTCAAACCTTTGTATATAATCACGTCCACTACCAATCAATTGCATTATTTTGGGGTGCTTGAGACTTTTCAAAATATATCAATTACAGAAATGTGACTCCATTTTAATTGGCTATCAAATTAACATTGATCCAGTTTAATTGATTAAATGTAATAAGGTAGCATTTCAAATTGTTTGGTACAAAAATGAAACATTTCAGCCAAAGGTAAATGTAAATGTCTGTCTGGCTGCACAAACTTTACTCCTCTGAATTAATTCAAGTGTTGGTCTTGTGGAAACTTTGTTAATATGACTCCTGGGTGACTGTTTTAAGGTAGCCTAATGAAAGTAGAGAGGGAGAATTAAGTAAGGAGAAAACTAAAGCCGGAGGAAATGCAGTGCAAATGGTAACATGCATATAGGGGGCGCTGCAGAACCTCTTCTCTCCAAGACAGTGGAAATTCAACGTTAGCACGCCTTTTCTGTTAGACCACAGTCTCCACTAAGCTGCAGCACAGGTTAGTGTATGTGTGTGGGAGTGTGCAGGCGCTGTCTGCTGTAACCTAAACCTTTTTGTCTGGAGCAGACAAATGCGAGCTGCGTATAAGGTGGTGTGTATGTAACAGGACACCTTCAATTACTTCAAAAAGAGCTGGAGAGGTGTGGGATTGCTCAGCTGCTGTAAGCCACATCACTTTTACTCACACACTTCTTTCATTAGAGCTTCATTAATTCTCACTAAGAGGTTGAACCCATTCAACTCACACCTGACACGCGCAACAGGGCTCTCCAGTTACTGCACTGTAGTACAGATCTCCATTCCACAGATGCGGCACTTCTCACAATGAATCTTCAAACCCACTCTAATGTTGGTGATTTCATATACCGGGAATGAATATTGATGAAAGAGCTTTAGGGTAAGAACAGAATACAAGCAAGAGCAAAACGACATGCTGACCTAGACCTACTGCTTGCCCTCCGACCCTACTTACCAACATATCGTTCCACATCCTTGACTGAGAAGTCTGAAGGTGGAAGGCGCAGGCCGAGCCCGTCCAGTTGGGTGACGGCGATGGGGTAGCGGAAGCCGTGTCTCTCCAGATAGCGCTGGGTCACCTGACTTCCATGCATCTGTGTCAGGATCTCATCGGAACTACACAGCACAAGAAGACAGAGCATCAATAGTCCGTTTACGGTTACCAGGCAATTAAAGGCGTATTTATTTAGAATAGTGTTTATTAGTAATGGCTACTTATTTCTGTTGAAACTGTCTTTTTTCACTTTCCTGTTATTACTATTACTATTCTGTTGATTTTATATTATATTTTATGCTTATTTCTTAGTAGCTACTTATGCTATTTAGTTACTGTTTTTACTGTTTCCTAATTTAATGGTGAGAAGCATTTCTGGCATTTATAAAGGTATAGTTTTATTATTATTATTATTATTATTATTATTATTATCATCCATTCCATCCATCCATTTTCTAAGCCGCTTCTCCGTCAGGGTCGCGGGGGGGTGCTGGAGCCTATCCCAGCAGTCATTGTGCGGAAGGCAGGATACACCCTGGACAGGTCGCCAGTCCATCGCAGGGCAGACAGACAGACACAGACAGTCTCTCACACCCAGGGGCAGTTTAGCACGTCCAATTGGCCTGACTGCATGTCTTTGGACTGTGGGAGGAAACCGGAGAACCCGGAGGAAACCCACGCAGACACGGGGAGAACATGCAGACTCCACACATTGTTATTATTATTATTATTATTAATAATAATAATAATAATAATAATAATACAAGGGTAAAATGTAAAGCAGACAACCTTGTAATTCTATTTGATTACAATTTCCTAGGAAAGGATTCAATGAATCACAAAAATCTCTTAACCAAACAATTACATTACTTTGGTTTAAAACACGAAAAAAAAAAAAAAAAAAAAGTCTAAATACAGACACGTATCTGGCTGAATTATTTATACAGTAGATGAACAAGTACATTTAATTGACTATTATAATCCATTTTAATTGGTTATAGCATTCCAAAATTTATGCAGTTTAATTAATTGAGGCATTTTTAAACCTAAATAACAATATACAAACACATGTGGAGATAAATGTAATTAGATAGCATCTCACTTTTTGTTACTCCCACAAAATAGTAATAAATCTCCTGTAACAGTAACAATCAAAACAGCTTATAGTGTAGATTTAAAAGCTTCTGCTACAACACTGAGCTGCACTCATTCCAGTTTCATACTAAATTCACAAGTACTATTCATCTTATTGTGGATCATCCTGTAACCACCATAAATTACTGCTTAACTACTGGAAAACTAATATGCAAGTTATGTAAGTATAAGCGTGAGAAAGTGCGTCTGGACCTTCCCACAGACTTCATGAGTTTAACTGGCCCATTTCAACGAAAAACAAATATGCTTTGCTTTTTTGAAATGGAGGATTTTGAAGTAAAATCTAAACACCGATTTGTTTAGAAACTTCAGCATTCACACCCCAGTCCACACAGTTCTTGCATGGAAACTATAAAATAACATGGAAGCTATAAAAAACAGTCCGTTTCAAATTCGCTGTTTCTGTGATATCCACGAGAACCATCTAATTTACATATACGGTTCAGTACAAATGAATTATGGCCATTTATACATGTGGCATACGGGCGCTTTAGGGATTTAAACCGTTTGAAAGGTGCTATAAAAAGTGTTAGAAGGTGCAAGTAATGTAGTTTTGTGTGTCTCGCTATTTTGACAGCATCAAACTTTGGCATCCACAAACGCTTCAGCACATGGGAGCCGATCTCTGGTTTTCAGAAGAGGGTGTAAACACCCTGTTTGATGCTGGTGCCTGATGGCTTCACAGTGAGGGTGTCAGATGGCCACATGTTGGCCCACATACCTAGCGAAGGTCCTGGTCTGAAGCTTCTGCACAAACATGAACGTGCCAGCCTGCACAGGCTTACTGCCATCGTCCGGCTCTGTGTAGTCATGCCTGTGCCAGTTGTTCCGTTTCTTCACTGTAAATTCAGAACATGTCAGAACTCGGAGTGGTGCTGCAGGTCAGGGTGTTCCACCCTTTCAAAAAGAAGTTGATGATGCTACACAGAACACGTTCTCTCACAGATCATATCAGTGGAAATGCAGTACGTCACATTTCAAGTAATAAGGGCAGTTAGTGGACCAGTTCAAAAAGACCACAAACTCTCATTCCAACAGGGTTGTTTTTAATCTCCATTTGATTATTAGACTGTTTAATTAGTCTAATAATGTCTGGAAAATCACTGGCAAATCAATACAGCATTCTGTAAGAGAAGGGAGAAGATTGACAGGGGGACAGTGGAATGAGGAGAGTAGTGAGGACTTACTCAGGGAAGGTCCATGGGGGATTTCGCAATTGGGACAGTGATAAACATCAATGTCCACTGCATGGTGCTCCTCAACCTGGACACAGCTGGAACAGAATGTGAAACAGTGACATTGGTACGTGTGTAAAAATGCCATGCAAGGCATTAACTATGACTATTTTAAAGCCATGTTCATTGACTCCTCTATAAGCTCATATACCCAAACAAGTCCTAAATGTATAGAAAGAGGGATCCGTAATGTAGATCCGGTTTTGGGGAAAAACACCTGATATTGTGGTACAGGTCTCGAGATATTGGACTGTTTCATTCCAGAATCCACAAAAGATTGTTTCTATTTTATCTCTCAGAGTTCCTTCACACTACTGGTGGAGGGGTGGCTACATTTACCTGCACAGGTATGGCCACATCCCCACAAGACCATAATATTTGCTGTGAGTCACTAGTTTAGCATTGCTACTTATGTTTCTCTGTGAAATCAACAGAATCAACTGTCATGTACTGACCATCTTTTTGAGTCAAAAGATTTCAAGAATGATCTAAAGTGCAAATTTCATGAACCAACGTCAACTCCAGACTGGAATTCAACCTTTCCTTGGACAGAATTCCCACCACAGAAGATAACCCTAGCTGAGTTAGGGGGCCTGTAATAACTTTGCAAAAAGCTTGACAACATTACAAAATTTCTACTGAAAATGTAAACACTGGAGTGCAATAACTGACAAAACTTTGCTTTGATCTGTGTCTTAATGCTCTAGCTACAAGCTAATATACACTGCTCAAAAAAATAAAGGGAACACTTAAACAACACAATGTAACTCCAGGTAAATCAAACTTCTGTGAAATCAAACTGTCCACTTAGGAAGCAACACTGACAATCAATTTCACAGCTGTTGTGTAAATGGAACAGACAACAGGTGGAAATTACTGGCAATTAGCAAGACACACTCAATAAAGGAGTGGTTCTGCAGGTGGGACCACAGACCACTTCTCAGCACCTTTCTGCTTTCTGGCTGATGTTTTGGTCACTTTTGAATGTTGGTGGTCTTTCACACTCGTGGTAGCAGGAGACGGACTCTACAACCCACACAAGTGGCTCAGGTAGTGCAGCTCATCCAGGATGGCACATCAATGTGAGCTGTGGCAAGAAGGTTTGCTGTGTCTGTCAGCGTAGTGTCCAGAGGCTGGAGGCGCCACCAGGAGACAGGCCAGTACACCAGGAGACGTGGAGGAGGCCGTAGGAGGGCAACAACCCAGCAGCAGGACCGCTACCTCCACCTTGTGCAAGGAGGAACAGGAGGAGCTGCCAGAGCCCTGCAGAATGACCTCCAGCAGGCCACAAATGTGCATGTGTCTGCACAAACGGTTAGAAACCGACTCCATGAGGATGGTATGAGAGCCCGACGTCCACAGATGGGGGTTGTGCTCACAGCCCAACACCGTGCAGGACGCTTGGCATTTGCCAGAGAACACCAGGATTGGCAAATTGGCCACTGGTGCCCTGTGATCTTCACAGATGAAAGCAGGTTCACACTGAGCACATGTGACAGACGTGACAGAGTCTGGAGACGCCGTGGAGAGCGATCTGCTGCCTGCAACATCCTTCAGCATGACCGGTCTGGCAGTGGGTCAGTAATGGTGTGGGGTGGCATTTCTTTGGGGGGCCGCACAGCCCTCCATGTGCTCGCCAGAGGTAGCCTGACTGCCATTAGGTACCGAGATGAGATCCTCAGACCCCTTGTGAGACCATATGCTGGTGCGGTTGGCCCTGGGTTCCTCCTAATGCAGGACAATGCTAGACCTCATGTGGCTGGAGTGTGTCAGCAGTTCCTGCATTGAAGCTCTGGACCGGCCCGCCCGTTCCCCAGCCCTGAATCCGATTGAGCCCATCTGGGACATCATGTCTCGCTCCATCCACCAACGACACGTTGCACCACAGACTGTCCAGGAGTTGGCGGATACTTTAGTCCAGGTCTGGGAGGAGATCCCTCAGGAGATCATCCGCCACCTCATCAGGAGCTGCCCAGGCGTTGTAGGGAGGTCATACAGGTACGTGGAGGCCACACGCAACACTGAGCCTCATTTTGACTTGTTTTAAGGACATTACATCAAAGTTGGATCAGCCTGTCGTGTGTTTTTCCACTTTAATTTTGTGTGTAACTCCAAATCCAGGACTCCACTGGTTAATAAGTTTGATTTCCATTGATGATTTTTGTGATTTTGTTGTCAGCACATTCAACTTTGTACAGAACAAAGTCTTCAATGAGAATATTTCATTCCTTCAGATCTAGGATGAGTTATTGGTGTGTTCCCTTTATTTTTTTTGAGCAGTGTACTAGCCCCAAGCTAACAAGCTAACAGAACTGTACAGTACGACGAAACTGTACAAACATGCTAGGAGACATTAAACCAGTGTAAAGAGATCAAAAGATCGGAGTCGCGTCAGTGTGTGTGAATATCTCTATTAAAGCATTCATGTGAACTGTAGTGTGGAACACACCGTGTTTGTGAGCTGAATACGTGGCGTGTGCAGCATTGAACAATGTGTCTATACTGTATTCGTAAAACTGCAATTCAGATTGGCTTCTAGCAGTTACAGTAGCTGTAGTCCATCAGGCAATACGTACATGAGAGAATGAATCCAGATGATTGTAAACAAAGGGCCTCACGATTTACAAAATGCCCAAAACGTTAGTCTAGGGCTGTAATGTCATATTCAAAGCCAGCAATGATTTAAGAGTTTACAATTTTCCAGCTGATCCGTGTCTCTGGACTTGGAGACGTCCCCTGCTGTGCCTGCTGTCGTTGCCTTCTTTGGCTTATGTACACTATTCTAATCTATTATGTTGAACTCGCTGCAAAAAAAGACACCACCAAACCTTTAGGTAACAAATGATTGTTTCTGGTTCTTGTTTTTGTTTTATATATATATGTATTTGTGCTACAGACTCTTTTAGGTTATGTACAGCCCTGCAACTGCGAGCTAACAACCCAAATCACTACTGAGGTTTATTCTGCATGCTTGGTTGGCAAGTCTTCAGGCTTACATATAACCAAGGAACATGCGAGCTGCAGAGTGGCTTTTCCCAAAGTTGCATAGGCAGAAATAAAAGCATTGTGTTTGGAGCATTTAATCTTACGGAGAGTTAAGTACGTTTGTAGGCTTGCCGATAAACGTCCTGCAAGGTCAATTACTAGTAACAGCAGATTATTATACAACACTAAAAGATCTTTTGCATGCATACACAGAACAAAGTGAGTACCCACACATTTTTCTGGTCCAAGATTCTGAAATTTCATTATTTAAAAACCTTTTATTTTCATATGAAGGCAGGAAGCTCACTGTTGAATGTGTTTCTCATAATTCACTTGGATCTGCGTTACTTTGTTTTAGGATTAACCAAAAATGCAGCTCTAAAATGAACTGCTACCAGTAGAAACTGGTAAAACCCATAAAAGCACCTTTTAAAAGATGACCTCTTGACTTGTTTGCACATATTGCACACAAATGCTAGAAATATCATCAACGTTTGGCATATCGGACACCAGCTCATATCCCAAACTTCACGCACCTCAATACAATCCTGATGTGCAGAAAGATATAAAGGATCCGGCTCCCATGACCTGTAAGTGACTTCGCACCAGGTCAAGCCTGGCTGATTAGGGTTACAGCCAGACAGGCCTGTTTCTGACGGGGCTCCAGATGTGGGGTTATATTTGGGTTTGCTCAAGGGTGAGGAAGTGGGGGAGTGTGCAGGGAGGTGGGGGGGGGGTTTGTGGTGCGACAGGGCTTGAGAAACAGTAATGGTGTTGGAGAAGCAGCAAAGGGGTCCACATCAAAGCTTTGGCTTGGCCCTCCCTCTAGGCAGAGGGACGTGGGAGTGTGTTTGTGGGGGGGGGGGGGGGGGGTGGAGTGTGTCTATTGCCTGATGGGGGTGAAAAATGTGCTGACTCGTAAAAAAAACAGAACAGCCTCAACTCTGAAAAGCTGCCATAAAAAGAGACTTACAGTACAGCTTCTTCTAATAACGCCTCTTCTCCTCTTTTGACCTTCGCCTACAGCAGTTGTTCCTATTTCTTGTCCTAGAGTGCCCCTGCTCTACATGTTTTCCCCCACTGAAATAACCAAATGTTTTTCTGCTTACTCTGGTTCTTGTGTCATTAAAGAAAGTGTGCTTAATTCGCATCTCTGCAAAAAAAAATGAGGAGCAGAGGACCTCCATGAAGCTGGCCCACCATCTGATCAGAAATCAAGTCAAAGTAATACCATTCGTTTAACATTGTGCTGCACCATTTTTGAGAAATTAAACACTACATTTTATGACCTGGGATATCACCACCCATGACCCCCCCCCCATGTCTAATTCACACCAACATGGTCGCATTTGTTTGTGCTGTTAAAAACATCTGCGCTATTTAATTCGCAAGTTACTAACCAATGAGGTTTGAAGTATGATGTCACATAGCCCCCCATCAGTGGCCTAAAGGCGACTGTTATTGCAGCGTATGTGTTATATACATTTGTCTTTTTTGTTTTTAATAACTGATGTAAATCACAGTGCTAAATATTTAAGCCCCTGTTCATGTCTTGCAAGGGAAGCCATTTCACGCATGAAAGGCTGCTGCACGGCTTCCAATTTAGCATGCGTGACCACAGGTGAGCAAAAAAGATCTACCCTGTGCTGCTACAGAAGGTTCTCAGGGCTATCAAGGCTGATTCAAATTAAACGGCGTTTAAACTACCCTCCTTAACTAGCAATAGAAACTACAGGTGATCAACGATACCATCAAATCAAATCAAATCAAATCTATTTGTAGTGCTTTTTACAACGGATGCGGTCACAAAGCGGCTTCACAGAATTCCAGAAAAGACAAGTAAAAAATGTAAAAACTCACTAATCACATCAAGTCTCACATCAAGTGTGCTGGTTCAGCAGGTCCAGTGCAAAACTAAAGAAGCAAACGTGTCTTGGATGACTATCCATCCATCCATCCATCCATCCATCCATCCATCCATTTTCTAAGCCGTTCTCCGTCAGGGGTCTTGGATGACTATTTTTTAAATAAAGGAAAACTGAATTTTGGCCGAAGGAATGTAGATGTCTTGGAGCCAAAAAAAAAAACTACAGACCTACACTGAATTTCAGATGGAGACAGGTCAGCGCTTACTACCCGTTTTATTTGCATTGTACTAGAGCAGGTGTGGAAAAAAGGGGCGGCACAGATCAAACCTGGCTCTGGCAGAGGGATCGGAAGTGATTGAAAAACACCAACATCCACATTCCATGCTTGGTCCACTTGCTTCATCTCCCAACAAAAACCAGCTCACTGTGAATTCTGTCAGCCAGCCAAATCTGTGTCCCTCCCGCCCTGCCTCCTGCCCTGCCTCCTGCCCTGCCTCCCGCCCTGCCTCCCGCCCTGGGCGCTCTAAGCTAACAAAGAATCAGTGCCCTCATTGTGACGAGGTGAGCAAACGAACGCTCAGGAAGTGAGTCACAGGGACGGTTACGTCACGCCGCCGGAGCTCCTGACCTAGTGTGGGCCGTGCTGTTTCATGCAGGAGAAAGAGGGGAGGGATCTAGACTCCAACTCTGGTTAAGTAAGCTCTGTGGAGCACAGCGATTCATACTGCTAAAAACAGCCTGCAGGAAGAGGAATGTGGGCCAGTGGAGCACAGTGCCAGTCATCTATTAGCTCAGAAAGAACAGGTCACGGGAAGTGTGAGAAAATAAAGACATGGGGCACATCCAGCCCCGATACAGCCAAAGCGCCGCAGTTAAAGACACATGAGACAAACCAAAATGCTGAAATGGCCAGTAGCCTAGAGGCAGGAGGGGTGACGACCAGGTATATCTATACCACCATCAGACGGTAGGAGGTTCTAATCCCAGGACCAGTTGGGTTTCTCTGTTTATAGGGCACTTGACTAGGCACGATTAGGACTTCACTTGTAGGATCAACACATAACAATTCTCATCAATCTGATGTTGCATCTCAGCCAATAACAGCAAGCGATAACTTTGTGTCTTGCTTGTCATGCACACTTACGCACTGCACTACAAAAAGACTGTGGTTCTATACAGATCCACAAACACTCCAGATTTACAAATTGATGGAACATTTTTGGAAACGGGTCCACACAACATTCAAAAGGGTTCTTCCGTTTTAAGTTTGACAGCATAACAACAGAAGCACCCTTTTTGATGCTGTATGGAACCTTCTTCAAAAAGGCTCTAGAACCCTATACAATACACTCTCCATCAATCTTAAGAACCATTTAAGCAAACAGTTTTTCAGTGTTTGAGTGTTCATGGTTCTTCAGATAACCATTGCATTTACTAAAGAACCCTTGAAGACCCTTTTAAGAGTGTAGGGCTGGCCATTTTCATAGCATAGTGGATAACACCAACACCCTACACAGATGACTGTGTGTAAGGGCGAGTTGCCCCAACACGGACGTCATTAGAACCCTCGCGCAGGATTATAACCTTTACAAAAGTTAGTTACTTTAGAAATAAGTGCCTGCTAAATACATGGATGTTTACAATAACTGTCATTTACGAGTTTTTGTTGAATTTATAGACCGTCTATCTTTGTTTAACCTTACATTCACTGCACATCACAAGTGGAAACTTGTACTCAACTAGGGATGCACCAATATAGGACGTGTGCACTGATGCCAATATCTGATCTTTTCCATGTCCACATCTGCCAAATCTTGACATGCAAACATTTATAATATGTGTCATTAGGATTACATCTATGGAGGCAGATGATCCGCTGTGGCGACCCCTAAGGAGGAAGAGGAGGAGGAGGAGGAGGAGGAGGAGGAGGAGGAGGAGAAGAAGAAGAAGAAGGAGAAGAAGAAGAAGGAGAAGGAGAAGAAGAAGAAGAAGGAGAAGAAGAAGATTATATCTACCTGGTTTAGCATTACAGAAACAGAAAACACTGATTTGTAGAGGGAATGCAGTAAAAATGAATACACTTTAGCACAATTACCCAGCACTGCCTATACATTCTGCTCTGAGTATAAAAAATACAATATCAAATGTCAGTTAGAAATACCTGACAAATCTAAACATCTGTCCAACGTCGATCATTTTAAAAGCAATTATCTGCAGAGAGCGATATGATCACATTCCCACATTCCTAATAAAAATGCTGGTTACTGGTTTCTGCCAAAACAATGTGTCCATTTCAATTTCTATATTTGTGCATCTCCTCTTTCAACAGAACCACAGCAGAGAAAGCAGAGCTTCAATTTCAACATCCTCTCTATTCACTGAGGTGATCTAGTGAAGCGAGGTTGTTTGGGAAGCTTGCAGAACGGCTTGCTGGGAGTTGCCAGGCTGCTGGCCCTACTAAAGAACTCCAGCAGAGAGAATGATGCAACGAGCCCTGAAAGTGTGTCAACGGAACTGGCAGAGACTCATCAGGAGGCAGAGATGTTGAGAGAATCAGAGAGCTGCCGTGTTAAAACTGCCTCTAGACATGCTCTGATTTCATTAAGCGCTGTTATTCTGATGCTGTAATTAAAAGTAAATAATTCCACCTGACTGACAGAATTTAAAACTACAGTAAAGATCTAGTTCTTAATTATGAGCCTGTCAATGAATAGATGAAGGCAAATCCTTCAGCAATGTTCAGGATGAAATACCATAACAGCCTTAAAATAATCCTGTTTTGTTGCTGTACAATAACAAAAGGCATTAAATCCCGCCTGATTGCATCTGCGTGTTATTGTCTTTGTAGACAGGTGAATCTGAAAAGGCTGATGCTTTAGCTAACACTTTACTGCAGGGCAGTATTTAGAAGGCTACATCTACATAACATCTTTATGACAATTGACTTAAACCTACATAAATATTGATAAAGGCTTACTCCAGTAGGCATCAGGTGTTTTAATGAGTTTTGATGTTATTTAACGGCAGCAAATGTTATGACAACTGACACTGGGAATAAGCTTTTATGGAAGTCTATATAGATTTGTGTCAGCTGTCATAAAAAGGTTTATGTATGTGTTATGATCACTGTCCTTGCCATTTTTCACTGTGCCATACAAGTAGTTTTCAACTATTTTCAATTTCCGGCAATATGATGTCCTGTTGTCAGTACAGGTTCTCTACTTAATAATCGACATAAGCAGCTGCTTAGGGCCCCATGGCTGCCAAGGGGGCTTCCTAACAGCCTCTTTGTCATTACTGTACCATTATGTTGTCTAAGATGCTGGAGTGAGGGGGAAAGGTTAATGCTAATGCGTTAACGTTATGTGTCTAGTTGGATAAAAAGAAGTAGTCAATCTGGGGTCTACCTAATTAAATAGGTACAACTTAGCCAACGGTTGTGTTTATCTCTTTTTAAATAAATTTTAAAATTTGGTTAAACTTGCCAACAGCAGCTGTTTCTGTTAATCCAGGTTAAGTTACTCAGGCTATGATTAATCCTCATGTGTGTGCACATGAAAGCGTGACATTTATGGCAAAAAGGTAATCACATTAAATATGAGAAGGAAGGAAAGAAGGAAAAAGGTAATCTTACTATTTATATATGTATAAGGCTGCCACTGCTACCGGGGTTAGATCAAACTAAGCTTAACGTTAGCAGAGGAGATTATCCATAAGGACATCAGCTAGGAAGATGGAGCGGACCCAAAAAATGAAGAAATCCCACTTAAGACCCCCAAAAGGCCACAGCTGGCCCTGCCCATTGTGATGGATAAGCACATCGGACGGCCATGCGAACATGAACCGTTAATGTAACCAGCCTGAAGAAAACCAACAGCAGACAAACAAGTCCCTGGTTGCTGTGCATTAGCGCCAATGCTTTAAAAGCCTTAAATCTCTCTGGAGGCTGTTTGTGTCTGGAAGCGAGACCATTACCGCCTTCCAAAAGACAGCAGGGTTTGGCCTCTACAGGCAAGCACCACTAAAGACAGCATAACAAAGCAGCTCTTCAGAGACAGAAGGGGAATCCTTTCCTGCTGCCCAAAATTTTTCCTGACAGCAGCAGATCCCTGCTGGCTGCCTGTCTTCTAACCTGCTATTTCGCTTGAGTGGAGTCAGTCGTTAGTCAGATGAGCAGCGGGGAGTTCATTCGGTAGAGCCAAAGGTGCAACAAGTCTAGTCAAAACCTTGAAAGGATGTGGCCATTTTTCTTAATGACTCTCCCTGGGTGAGAGCCTAAGGGCCTCCAATCAGCAGACGGAGGGTTTGTGATGGTTGAACCAGATAAAGCCCATCAGGTCAAGCGCAGAAACCTCATGCACACATGCCAACGCCCGACAGCTATTCATTCAGCAGAGCACTCCACCGAGGCTCCTTGTCCTCAGATCTGCCTTTTGAGGAGCTATAATGAAAGCAGTAAAGCACTTCAGCCAATGGGTCTCCAACAGATCTGTCCAATAGTTCACCTAGAGCGAGAGAAGAAGAAACGTGTCTCCATGGTGATGGCAGGCAGAATTCTCAACAATGTCAGCCATAGCTCCCTCTCTCCCTCTCCCTCACACAGCCTGAGGCACACATGCTCATGTACGCGTGTGCACAGTAAAAATACCTCAGCAGGTGAAGAGCGCACTCCATCTGACACGGCCCGTGTTTAACCTTATACAGGCTGTGATTTGTGGCTCCACACCTGAGAACTGTCTTTCACTCCTGATGGAGCACAGACTCTCTTCACTAGTCACTACACACACCTGAAGTAGCCAAGGTCAGCTCCTTCACTCGAATTCCTGAGTCAAACACAGGTCCCTTGTTAGGCAGAGGTGGTGTAAGGTTTCTGTTGTCTCACAAGAGGCTGTGAAATTCGAGTAAGATGCCAAAGCAGAACCTGACAATGACCTAAAGAGCACATCCATCACTAGCTTTTGCAGAAGAGGAGGCACAAACCGGATGCAAAAACATTGTGATGCAGTGTTGTAGTGACAGAGTCTGAGAATTAATGGCCTTACCTTATACCATGTTTAACAAACAATACGATTGATTGGTTGATTGATAGGGTGGTTCAATTTAATATGAATGTGCTTGCAAAAAAAAAAAAAAAAAAAATACAGTAATACAATAAAATGTTTTTAAGATTATGTTAGTGTTATAACCCTAACAATCTACACACCTGTTCTTCTGTA
The DNA here is from genome assembly GCF_015220715.1 of Pygocentrus nattereri. Taxonomy (NCBI): domain Eukaryota; kingdom Metazoa; phylum Chordata; class Actinopteri; order Characiformes; family Serrasalmidae; genus Pygocentrus; species Pygocentrus nattereri. The sequence continues at coordinate 147,988 of NC_051218.1, forward strand.
TGCAGTAGTTACATATAGTAATGGTTTAAGTTTACGGTTAAATCCTTGTAATTCCTGTAATTTCACTATTAAAAGTAGATTCATGTGTGACTATTTCCATTTTCAGTTTACTGCAGCATTCAACAGTTTAACAGGACATACAGTATTAAAGACTTCAGAAGGTCATGATGGAGGTCAGCCTGATCCATTCGGACTGGTTTCTGTTGGAGGACAGAGACACTAAACAAAAACTGTTTTATAATGGAACAAAATCAAACCGAATGCAAACAAACCCACAAAAACATTGCATCTCAAGTAGCACAGCACTAAACTCTAACCGATTTCTTCGACTACCAGAAAAGCTGATTAGGCAAATGAGTGAAAAAAAGAAGAAAAAAAAGAGAAATGAGTGACATGCAGTCATGAGCTGACGGCTGACCGCTCTGAGCTAATGAGCTAACCATAAGCAATTTATTGTGCTCCAGCCTGTTGAACGTATTGGCCGATACTCATGTGTCTGATATTCATTTTTGACATCACGCATCAGCGGATGCAAAAACAACAATGAACAATGACATCAAAGGTGACCTCACCAAAAAGGGCAAGCAAAAGCAAAACGAGCACATTAAGTTTCATTCACTTTTTACTGAACGTGTTATTTTATTTACACGTGCAGATGTCCAAAGTTTTCGTTGGCTCAATAGATGTAATCACACATGACAAAGCAGAGGAAACTAATCCTGTTCATATCGCCTTGACTGTAGCTAAAGACAGGAGATACAAAAAATATATAAACAGAACAAAGATACGTTCACCATATGAACAATACTTCATTTTCCCAGGTTTAATTTGTTAAACGAGTTAAGAAGAGCTTCAGTTGTGCCACTTTAAAAAAAACAAACACTATGAAAAACTATAAACACGATTTCTTACCTAACGTTTCAAATACAGCACTAAACGCAGGTAAACTAGACTAACTGTGCTCTCTATATAAAGAAACGAGCAACTGGTCACAATTCTTTAAGTACTGCCAATGCTGGTGGCGCACGGTAACACCACGCACCGCCGATCTGTACAGCGGAGGTTTGAACCCGGCTCGGGGTTGCCCCAATAAACCTTTAAGGGGCAGTCGTGGGCTGGAGGTTAGGGAACTGGCCCTGGCCCTGTGACTGGAAGGTTGCCGGTTCAATGACTGAGGTGTCCTTGAGCAAGAAACCTAACCCCCAACTGCTCCCCATGCACCGTGGATAGGGCTGCCCACCGCTCCGGGCAAGTGTGCTCACTAGTGTGTGTGTGTGGTGTTTCCCTGCATGGATGGGTTAATTGCAGAGGTGAAATGTCCCTGTTGTGGGTCTAATGACATCAAACTTAATTTCCCACCCATAGAGTTGTAGCTGCTATTATAATGACCGAAACAACTGGTTGAGAGAGGCTATGGTCTGCAAAAGTTAGCAAAAATAAAACAATGTAATATTTATCCAAAATAAAGTGTTTGGTGTGCCAGATTTCATCATACGCTTTAATAAAGGCATTTGATGTCTGAATAAATTGCATTCAAGGTGGAAAGATCTTCAGATGAACATCTTTCACAAAGCAGGATCTCTCAGTTAACTGGATAACCTAAGCCAAGAGAGAAGCCTATCCAACAGGAGACGAGATAAACACAACCCTACCAGCTAATCTTTATTTTCGGCTCAGTTATCCAGTTTACAGATAAATTGTGAATTCATTGCGAAACCCCGCCCCTAATCATGTTTTATGGGCTGCTCGTGCAGAAGCCCACATAAGATTCCTCTAACAACAGTCTGGCTGAACCTTCCAGCCAAGTTCAGCCTTGTTGACAGAAGCTGGAGAGGAAGTCGTCCACTAAAAAAAAAGAGCTCACTCAACAGACAGTGGAGCCGTAGGAAGTGCAGCACAATAAAAAGCTCAGGAAAGATAAACCAAGGCTTCCTCCTCATCCTCTGCTCCTGATGGTCACGAGCCTGCCAGCACGAAACTATTTGAGTTCCTCACGGTAACGAGTACAGGAAGTGTGGCAGAGGAAACGGCCTCTAAAGGCTTCAAACCCGCAGCACGGCCAAGACCATCAGCCAGCCTGCAGCAGCTTCCTCCAGCAGTTATCATGCTGCGCATGCACACACTACGTGGGCAGGTGAAACCTCAAACGCCACATTTTCACAGGTTAGAAGAAAAGGTCTCGTGTCTACAGTTCAAAGCCACACAACAGTTTGATCACAGGGAAGCTGGCGCCTTCAGTGCTGCAGGGTCTGATTGAGCGCTTATTAAAATAAACATGTTCTCGTCAGAAATTTCACACAAACTCAAGATAAAAGAAAAACAGATTCTGGCTCAGCACTTTAAGACCCTACTATCATTGTGTGAGCAGAAGATCAACTTTCATTCATCAACTGGGTGGGCTAAAAATTCTGATAAACAATAAGAACAGCAGCTGCTTTAAGCTGACAATGCTTTATTGGCTAATACAGTTGTCAGCAGCGATGCATCGTCAGTAGTGACGCATTTTGTATGAGTACTTAAACAACTATTTGCTGACAAATACTACTCGATTCCGATACCATATTCCATAATCTACACAGAATTAAGTGATCTAGCTGTTGGTGATAAAAGATTTCCAATGTACCTTTAAGAGTTAAATAGTTAAAATAACAATTATTTTAGCTAGCTATGTTAACATTAGTTACCTTGGACTGAATAGCAATGTATATGAGAAAAGTGCTTCTGTACCGTAAATAAAGTATGTTTCATAGTTTTGATCCTATACTTCTCATCGCCTCTCTCCACAATAGTCTCTGTAGCACTGACAGGAATCACATCTGAGGCTAATGCAGCAAAAGAGCTCACTTGTTGACATTTATATGATGTTGGATTCCTTAGTTTGGCTGGTTGTGCTGCAGTGAAATGTCCTCCAGAACCAGACAAACTGCAATTTTAGAAATCTTTCTTTAGTGAAAACTGTACATTTAAATAGACCATCATGAACAAAGCCTACCATTTGTAAACTCACACTGTAAGAAAATGCTCATGAAACGCTGCCACTATTGCCATCAATGCATCCCTAGTTTTCAGTGATAGATTTTACAGTCTAAAATATTATAGATATATACACCACATTCCAAATTATTATGCAAATTATATTTTTCCCTGATTTTCCTAAATGGTCGATGCAAATGAGTCAGTATAATAAAAGTCATCACCTGTTAGAGTATAAATTAAATTTTATTGAACAAACCTCCCAATGATAACAGTATATTCTTCAAAAATAAAAAACTCAATGCACTGTTCCTAATTATTACAGCTTTCAAAACATTTTATAGGTTGTAAAGAACTGAAAATGGTCATTTGTTGAGTTTGCAGCATTAGGAGGTCACATTCACTGAAATCAAAAGCCATTTCAATCAAAAACATCCTAACAGGCCAAGTTACATGTTAACATAGGAACCCTTCTTTGATATCACCTTCACAATTCTTGCATCCATTGAACTTGAGTTTTTCGAGAGTTTCTGCTGGAATTTCTTTGCAGGACGTCAGAACAGCTTCACAGAGCTGCTGTTTTGATGGCCTCCCACCCTCTTAGATGTTTTGCTTGATGATACTCCAAAGGTTCTCTATAGGGTTGAGGTCAGGGGACCACACCATGAGTTTCACTCCTTTTATGCCCATAGCAGCCAATGACACAGAGGTATTCCTTGCAGCATGAGATGGTGCATCGTCATGCATGAAGATGATTTTGTTCCGCAAGGCACGGTTCTTCTTTTTGTACCATGGAAGAAAGTGGTCAGTCAGAAACTCTATATACTTTGCGAGGTCATTTTCACACCTTCAGGGACCCTAAAGGGGCCTACCAGCTCTCTCCCCATGATCCCGGCCCAAAACATGACTCCGCCACCTCCTTGCTGACGTCACAGCCTTGTTGGGACATGGTGGCCATCCACCAACCATCCACTACTCCATCCATCTGGACCATCCAGGGTTGCACGACACTCATCAGTAAACAGGACTGTTTGGAAATTAGTCTTCATGTATGTCTGGGCCACTGCAACCGGTTCTGCTTGTGAGCACTGGTCAGGGGTGGCCGAATAGGTTTAGGCACCACAGCAAGCCTTTGAAGGATCCTACAACTTGAGGTTCTCGGGACTCCAGAGGCATCAGCAGCTTCAAATACCTGTTTGCTGGTTTGTAATGGCATTTTAGCAGCTGCTCTCTTAATCTGATGGACTCGCCTGGCAGAAACCTTCCTCATTCTGCCTTTATCTGCACGAACCCGTCTGGGCTCTGAATCAGCCACAAATCTCTTCACAGTGCGATGATCACGCTTAACTTTTCGTGAAATATCTAATGTTTTCATACCTCGTCCGAGGCATTGCACTATCTGACGCTTTTCGGCAGCAGAGAGATCCTTTTTCCTTCCCATGTTGCTTGAAACCTGTGGCCTGCATAATAATGTGGAACATCCTTCTTAAGTAGTTTTCCTTTAATTGGGCTCACCTGGCAAACTAATTATCACAGGTGTCTGAGATTGACTTCAGTGATCCAAAGAGCCCTGAGACACAATACCATCCATGAGTTTAATTGAGAAACAAAAGAATTCATCTTTATGACACTTCAATCTAATTTACATAATAATTTGGAACGTGCTGTATATAGAGATAGATATTTCAGAACTGTGGGTAGATTCCTACCTTTTTTATTTCCTTGGTTTTCTTCATGAAAACATTTTCTTTGTAACAGCATGCTATGCCCTGCTAAAAGTTAGGTTTGGATGCATTTTACACATTTTTGGTATTCTAACCACAACAGTGTTCAGATTTACCAGTTCAGCCTGTATCACTGCCCAATAGTTAAAGAGAGGGTCTCTCTTATAGGTTCACCCAGTGGTTTGGCTCACTGAAGTGTCACCCTGCCATTAGGAGGTTGTGTGTTTGAATATCCGTGATGCTTTGTTGACAATTCTCAGTACATTATCTACAATATTTCTACTGATACAGAAAACAGCGCAGATTATCAATAGCAGACAATACTACTGGCACTTTACAGTATACTATTGTAAGAAGTAGTATGCAGTATACGATACACAGTATACTATTCTGAACATTTCAATTAATGCATTTACTGCTTTTGTTTGTTTATGTTTATTTGCCTCAACCCAGCGCGCTGCTTAATGTTTAATACTGCTTAAAACTGTAAAAACTAATTATTGTGGAAAATAACCAGTCAGCTTAAATAATAATTGTGATCTCCAGTAATTGTAACTAGGCGATTATGCAACAATGACAGGTCTACTTGCAGCACATTGCTATTTGTCCATGTTTGAAATCGCGCATCACAAACTAGTCCAGAGTAGCGATGGATCACTCTTGCAACCTATAGGTCCTTGAAGACTACAGCATCTCTTTCATTATCAATCTGTCACTTCCCAGTCAGAGTGGTCGCTTGGATTTAACTGACGACCAATCAGACTAAACATTTGGGTAGAAAGACAGACCATCTATCTCCCTTCTCCATTTTCATCACCGAGAGACACTGATGAATGGGGCTTTGAACTTGCCTGTGGCAAACTGGGGCCTCCATCAATCTTCCACTGCTTTCCCTCCTACACAGACTCAAATGCTCAAGGATAAATATTCCACAATTTGATTACATATGTAACCCCCATTTCTCCAACATGTCAGTCCCAGTTTGGATTGTGATCAGGAACTATTAAAGGAAAATGAACCAATATTTAAAAAAAGAACAAAACTTAACTGCATAGCTGGTGTTGGCGTGGGCTTAAACTGCATTACGATAAACAGACGGCGGGCGCGCTCACACAAAGGCAGCTACTGTAAAGCTGATATTAGGCTGAGCCTCTCATCACGGTCAGGAATGAATAGCGCAGAGGCTCATAATCCTCCAAGCTCCTCACCCCCAGAGGCTGCTGCCTCCCGAGTGGACCCGTGAACACTGTCAGATAACAGGCCTGTCCCTGGCCTCGGGCCCCCCGGGTCCCGGCTAGACGGCCTAATCCCATTGGTGGCAGGCGACAGTTCCGCAGAAAAGGAGGATGTTAAAACAACAGCAGGGAAGGTAGCCAGATAAGTTAAGCCAAAAGTCAAGCCTGTTCAGTAGCAAAAGAGCTGAGTGACCGTCCTACTGGACCGTCCTCATCTTTGGGCTCAAGTTATCTGGCTAACTGAGAGATCCTGCTTTGTGGAGGGGCACATATTATAAGATGCTCTAAGGCACAATAACACATGAAGAACTATTCCGATGACTATTATTCCACTATAAACACACAGACGAACTCAGCACAGACTAAATTAAACAGCTATATTTGTGAGTTGGACGTCATGACTCCTGGTTCCTGTCACTACTACTATAAAGAAGTCTGAGGCGGTGCGTTTCTCTGCAATTAACTATTTCACATCAAACCACTTTCAATGGCTCTGCTTAATAAGCACAGCAGGAATTTTGAGGAATCAGCGAGTTCCCTTCACTCGGGGTAACATGTGGGGGTCGTGTGTGACACAGGAGATAAACTCTGCACGGACGGCACCATCATTTCGACCAGGGGGTGAACAGGACAGCTTATTGGTCAGAAATGGCTCAAAAGAACTAAAACCCGACATCACACAGCACTGACCTCGCGATCACAGACCGACGCGTCAAACGGGAGTCTGGCCCTTTTAGAGGCGGGTCCGCATCCGACCACTAGGCGGCTCCCACCACGTGCCCATATTTGCAATAGGAGGCATTTAAATGTCCGGCCCCGCTGCCACAGCGAAGACCAAACACCCGCGGCGCGCAGAGACGGCGGCCTCGTTAGACCTGCAAGCAGGCCGCCGGCAAACGCCTGACCACAGGCCGATCGGCCGCCAGCAGGGCGCCGAGATAAGCGCGTGCGACCGGGAGGCACGGAGGACGTCCGGACATGTGAACTGCACGGCTCTTTGTTTAGTGCCCCCTCCAAACACTTCACCTCTCCTCCCACTGCCTGCGCTGCGCCATTAGCCGCCACTGGCCGGCTGTCAGAGAGGTCCACTGGATCTGGACACAGCACAGCTGGTCAACCACACGGGAAATGATGGCCCTCCAGCACGGCTGGACCAGCCGTAACGGGGCTGAACCCGGTCTCCTGTTCGAGTGTCCCGTTCCACCTTAACCGGAGCGGCAGCTGCGTCCCCGCGCCCGAGGCGGGGAAACTACAGCGGACTCGCTCCGACTGTGCGGCGGCGGCAGTGACGGGGAAACAAAGCCCAGCCGGGCGCCGCGAAGCCGGGCGGGCTGTCCATTAACAATAAGCCCCGGCTCGTCCGCTAAACGGCTCTACAGACCGCGAGACGAGCCGTTATTACCGCGCCCCGGCGGAGCCGCTCGGCTGGGTGTTCTGGCTCCGAGCTACCGGAGTCGGACACGCAGGGCGACCGCGCCGCGGGGAACCAGAGCCGGTCAGTTCGCCGAGTCGGGCCCAGCCGAGACACGAAGCACAACAACAACAACAACAGCAGCGCTGCGCGTGACCCGCCGAGCGGCAGCTGCGCTCCGCAGCGCGCGACTGAGCGCGACACGGGCGGCGCAAACTGCCCGGGACTGCGGCCACAGGAGCAGAGAAAGTGCCATTTTGGCGACGATATTGCGCGGAAATGTGTAAATTCCTCACCTGCCGTGAAACCAGTCCTTACAAATGTCGCATTCTATCATAAACCGGCTCACATCGTACGGCTGCCGGCAGACGCAGTACAGCGGGGCCGTCGCCATCTTCGGTCTGTTCACCCAAACAGCAGGGACGTCCGAGTCGTGAATGAATCGTCATTTGAATCGATTCGTTCGGATCTTTTTTTCTCAATAAAACGATCGAATCGATTCAGGAGTTCCAACTGAACTACTAACTTTTGTGCAGCGTCTTTAGCGTCCGCGTTCACTGATTCACAAAAACAACCTTTTTTTTATCATATATGTATCATGTTGGGTTTAGGGTTAGGGTTAGGGTTTAGGGTTAGGGTTTAGGGTTAGGGTTAGGGTTAGGGTTTAGGGTTAGGGTATAAGGCCAGATAACAAACAAACAACTGCAGAAGCTTTGCTCACATAGCTATAACTGGCATCCCAGTTCCTTTAGTCTTTTTGTATTTAGCAGCTTTAACTGTATATGCTGTCCTGTATGCGTGCCTGTCATACCCTGTCCTAATTAATAAATCTCCCAAATTAATGAAACGAAAATTAATCGGACGTCCGATTCAGTAAAGTGAATCATTCAAGCGAATCGGGAATCGGTTCACTACAGCCCCGCGGGGCGGGACTTAATTTAATGTGGCGGACAGAGCCGAACGGGGTTTTAAAAACCGATCACACGAGAAACCAGAGTGTTCGGGCTGCGTGCTGTGACGTCATACCAGATCAGATTACATAACGTACTACAATGACGCTGTTAATTAGAGCTTGTTTGACCCAAGTATTACAGATAATAGAGCTATAAACTATGCGGACACAATCTTATCTAGCCAATACTGAAAAATATGCCTGAAGCTCAAGGATTAGCGCGTGTGCTGTCGTTTAACTGTGTACTTTTTCTTTCTTTCTTTGTTGCTAATGTAAAACTTCCTTTTTTGGGTTCACATTTTGAATCTGTGGCATTTCAGACAAAAAAACAAGTGTCAAAAGTGAAGGCTAGTGACTTCCGACCTGGTCACTGACAGCTGCTTTTACTTGTACTTGATAGGTCCAGCAATAACATTGCTACATTGGTGTGGCACCAATGTGTGCCCCCCCCTCACGCTTCAATACCCTGAGCTGAACCTTTTACAAATTCACTGCCAGCCATTACTGGTTGCTGCTGTTAAATTTGCATATATTGGCTGATATATACACACCTTCTTTGTAGAGGGGGGAGCCAGAGCCTACCCCAGCAGTCACTGGGTGGAAGGCAGGATACACCCTGGACCGATCACCAGTCCATCGCAGCACACACAGACTCACACCTATGGGCAGTTTAGCATGTCCAATTTGCCTGACTGCATGTGGTAGGGCAGTGGGAGGAAACCGGAGAGACCGAAGGAAACCTACACAGACATGGTGAGAACATTCAAACTCCACACGGAAATGACTCTGGTCACCTGGCTGGGAATCGAACCCAGGCCCTTCTTGCTGTGAGGCGACAGCGCTATACACTCCTGCCTATTGGCTGATACTATATGTTTATTTATGTTATATTGTACTGTAAATTTTTCTATTACGCACTAAGGTCGTAGCATAGTAAGTTCCTTGGGTTAAACATGTAACAGTACGTTCACCTGATGTTTGACATTATTAAAGTCATACATGGATCTGGATAAGAGCACCTACCAAATGCCATGAATCTAAAAAATGGCCTACAACAGCTGTAGACCAGTACAAACACACACACACACACACACACACACACACACACACACCATGTATATTTGCAACTGGATACTGGACTTCCTGATGAGAGACCCCAGGTGGGGAAAGTTGGGAACAGCTTTTCCTCCACATTGACTCTGAGCACAGGGGCCCCCC
>NC_051218.1:162500-175000 GCF_015220715.1 Pygocentrus nattereri
GATATATACATGTTTTAGCATCATCTGCTGCCATCCAGACAACGTCTTTTTCAGGGAAGGCCTTGATTATTTCAGTTCGTCAATGGCAAACCACATTCTGTATTACAATAGAATGGCTCCATATTAAAAGAGTCCGGGTGCTAAACTACCCTGATTGCAGTCCAGAATTGTCCCCGACTGAAAACATTTGTAGAAGAATTGTAGAAGTTCCTCCCTTTAGACCTCCACTTGAGTAAACATACTAAAGTATTTCCCTTCAAATGTACTTAAGTATAAAGTAAAAGTACTAAAAGAGTAATTCTGGCTCTGATGTCCTGTTATCATTTTTATAACCAGACTGGCTTCATGAACTCATTTCAGGTGAAAGTCCTCCAGCGTCTCTCTTGGTAAACCAGTCTTTTAATAGAACGTCATTAATTAGTGACGCTGACGTCTATTAAAATGATCAGAAGCACAAAACACTGAAGGTAAACAGTTTCCATCAGGGAGAACCGAGTGGCTCTGAAATCACTTTTTACACACAAGCAAAGTTTCAGTTTCAGATTTATCTGTAACTTGCTTACAAATTTCAGTTCAATCAGTTTTATATTACTATACTGCCAAGAACATATCACTATTGCTTTGATGTGTGATTGTCAGTGTTTGCATTAACCCCATCCTGCTTTACCTGCTAAAGTGCCCTAAGCACAGTGTGGATATGTCAAAACTAGTTGCATAACCTGTCATCACAACTATTAAAACAACAAGCCACAAATGGAAGAGAACAACAGCGGTGGCAGTAAATAATATCACTCATTAGCTTTTCAGGAGCATGCTAGTACGGATTGGCATTGATGATCTAATTAAATGATCTAACTAAAGCTGTAATGTCTTTTATTCAGCTTGAGGAGGAGCTGGTTCTCAAAGTTGTTTGAGTCCATTCTTGCCCTCCTGGGACTGAAAGTAAGTCCTTCTGTGCAAAGACGTTCACAAGCAGCAGAAGCAGGTAAAGCAGTATTGACCTTCAGAGACAGTTTGCAAACTGCTGGAAGGACTTCAGAATTTCTTTGTCATCAACTTTGCAGGCATGGTAGCCATCCAACTGCTTGATACCTTCCTGACCACGAGTAGGATTCATGCTTGCAAAAAAGTCCTCATCGTCAGAGCCACTGGAACCATCAACTGGTGACTGATTCAAAGCCTCTTCCTCCAGATGGTCCTTGATGTAGTCCAGGCCTGAAATGGTCAAGGATCCATGGATACTGAGAATTAATTTGAACTTCACTGTGATCACAAAGTTTCTCCAAATTGAAAAATTAAAAGAACGCTATTGCCCCATGTATTTCCAAGGTGCACTGGAAAAATAACCTAAACAAATTTATATGAATGTCATGCTAAAATGAAAGTTAAATATTTTTAAAATGCTTCAGTTCAGTCTCTCAGAATCTTTAACTAATGACACTTTTCAAAAACAAAACTGGATCACTAGTCTTACCTAGTTTGACAATGTTTTCATCTGATGTCCAGGATGTTTTGAATTTGGCACAAGGATTGCAGCAGCAATAAACTCAGGCTCTACCAGAGTGTCTCTGAAGCGCTGCTGCAGGTCTTCTTGGAGGGCATTTGATGTTTTGGCTTGTGCATTGAATGACATACATTCTGAATTTGGCTTACAGAACAAGATTGTTCGAATTACAACAGACAATGGGTCAAAAGTCTCGCTCAAACAAGGCCATGGGTGTTCTTGCAGGTTGGACTCTGGAGTTTCTTCCATCGTTTCGGCACTGAAACCTCAACGCTGCTGCGCTGACATTGCACCGTGTGCTGCACTGGGACAGGTCAAAACCAGCTCTAAACAAAGTGACCGCTGGGCCCTGATTGGTGCTCTGGCTTTGCGCTTCTTTCGTTTTGACATGTTACGTTTTTATACACACAGAAACCAAAAGGAGCGACAGATTTCTCAAAATGTAGGAGGAAAAAGTCGGATATTAGACTCTGAAATGTAGTGGAGTGAAAGGAAAAAGTCGCCCAGAACGGAGAAACTTCAGTACAGATACACCAAAAATACTAAAGTACAGAAACCAATTACATTTACTCAGATACTCAGTTACTCAGTTAATGTCCACATTGTATAAATTATTACTGACTCACATTAATATGTGTGATTCCAGTCATTTGAACAGTCGTGTATTTGTAGATACTCATTACTCACTCAGGGGTTTCACTGATGCTGATATCTGATGCTTTTCATGTGCATATCTGTCTATGCCGGTTCATGAAAATGTATGAAATATAGAATTATATATCCAACTGGATTCGCATTACAGAGAAATATGACATTTATTTGTAGAGGGTTACTAATGCAGTAAAATGAATTAAGTGCAGATATTTTAGTACAACACTATAAATAATACATAATCAAATATTGATTTGAAATATTAGTCAAATCTAAACATCTGTCTGATGCTGATTCTTTTTATTAGCTGACGATACTTCTTTGTGTACGGTATTTCTTTGTGCTATATGCATAAATACATCTAAAATCTATAAAATACATAAAACAATAAATAAACTATAAAAACTATAAAATCATAAGTAATCATAAGGAGTCATGACGTCAACAAATCCATCAAAATGGTATTCAGACTCAGAAAATTGAATTTTATTTTCAATTGTGATTTTAGCTTTTATGTAAACAAGATAACTGAGATAAATGATTGTTGTGCTGCATTGTGCTTGTGTCTCTCTCTCTCTCTCTATATATATATATATATATATATATATATAGTGTGTGTGTGTGTGTGTGTGTGTGTGTGTGTGTGTGTGTGTGTGATTTTTCACGCTTAGTTTTTTTTTGAAAGTTCAATAAGATCACGATGTTTCCGGAGTCAAAGAGTAATCGTGTAAAACATCGTGATCTCAGTGCTGAGCCGGTGAAAGACAAGTGACGCTGACTCCTCTGTGAGGGAGGGAGCGCCACCCTGCGGCGGGTTCGCGTGTGGCGGCGAGTGAAGGCTGCTCAGCGGGGTTTGAGCGCCGGGGCGTCGCCTTGTCCTCGCTGGAGCCAATCGGAATTCTGCTCTGTACTTTGTAAACAACACGGTCGCACGTTGCCTGCAAACTCTACTACGAGCACTACGAGCGCTTTGCTGATTCCAGGGGCCGCCGGAGCCGCGCTCGCTCGGGTAAGAGACACGCCGATTACCGCCGAGACACTGTTCATCCACTCGCGGCCAGCAGCGGCGGAGGACGGGCCGCCGCTCTCTGCCTCTCTGCCTCTCCGTCGGTGAACTCGGGCTGGTTCCTGCGGAGCTGGCAGACATCCGGGCCGTTCGTGGGTGAAACAGAGCGAAGCGCAGTTTCATGTTGGCCGAGTTTGAGAAGAAACGCGGAGAAGAAGTTGCTGTTTCGGTGTCGGTCGCTCGCAGAGCTTCGCTCGGCTTTACCGTCCGCCGTTCCCGGCCGTGTCCGAGCCGTTGAGCGGGTCTGTGGTGTTCGGCGAGTCGGTGATTTGGCTCGTCTTGCGCAATTGTTCGCTGAGGGTTTTGGACTGATGGTGGGCTGTAGCTGCAGGCCAGTTAGCGCTGGACTAAGCCTAAGAATGAAGCTGGGGGTCAGCTCACTATTCGCCAGCAACTTAAATGGTGCAGCAGTTCCAGTGTTTAAAGTGGAACGGGGGAATTAGAACCGAAATCTGGTGGAGGAGAAGACTTCGGAGCCTAAGAGCGGGTTAAACGCCCGTGGTCGGTTATTTTGCTTTGTGTGTGGAGTGTTGGTGAAATGATGAACCCCTGGTGAAAGTGAGCTTTATAGCTGATGGACAGCACACAGTCCTCAATTTGCCCCTCATTTTTGTGTAATTACTGATGAGTTAAACCAGTTCTGGATGAATTGCTGCTGCTGAGAAATCTGTTCATGACTTTCCACTGGTGTTACAGTCTCGTGATCACTGCTGTTGATGTCGACCTGCTTGATGTCGTTATTTGTTCAGCTATAAATATTACACAGTTATGTTGGTGGCCTTGCCCTGTACAGTGCACCTTTTGTCTTTGTCACCCTGTTAGTGACCCATGTAGAAGTCATTGACCACCATTGTTTACTGAACCTGCCCCCCCCCCCCCCCCCCCCAAAAAAAAAAAAACAAGTTACAAGTTATTAATTTTATGGGAGATATTTCTGAGATTAGCTAAAACATAATCTGCCTGCATAAGAAAGGAGAAAGTCAAAGTAAAATAAGTGAAAAAACAAGAATTTCCAAAACTGGAGGTCTAATAAGTACGCAAGACCTGATAGACCACCAAAGCTGTCCCCATCTGACAAACAGTGCCTAAAGCTTTCATCTTTGAGAGATAATCAAGCTCCTTTCTTGCTTCAGACCTGACAAAATCAGCGCTACGGGTCTGAAAGGACGTGAAGCTGCCAAGCCTTACTGAGGAAAGGAGATACACAGCTTCTGCAAATCAAACAGTGAAGCTGCTGGGCTCTCATAACGATGGACTCACCACCAAACCTCAACATCACTGAATGAGTCTGGGATTATTTAGATCATGAGAAATAGACCGTGCAACTTCTAACAGGCAAAATAAATAGAGAGTGATATCGGACTGCAGCACAGGCGCGTGTACAAGACGCCAGCGTGACAAAGGCGATGAGTGTCTTCTGAAACCAAGATGGAAGTGTGACTACCACTTGCATGAAGTCATATTCGTAGTTTCCTTCTGGTTTCTGTTGTTAGATCTGATGGATCTTTAAGGGTTAGTGTCATGGCTGATTTATTCTGCGGGTAAACCTCCCTTAAATGTGGCGCTTGGCTCTTCTCTGTGTGAAACCTGTAGTAGTCATAGTGAGACGGCTCAGTGTAATGTTAACTGCACTGATACGTTATAAATTGTTTATAATGATCCAAAGACGGACGGACAGTGGATTGTTTTAGATGCAGCCTGCTGGTGAAAATGCTTCTAATTTAATACAAAGCATTTCATAATAAATGATGCTGTCACAATAAGTTTGAGTGAAAAGTAAAATGTTTGAATGTTTGCATGAATTTCAGAAGTTCTCAGTATTTGGTGTGTGCTTCCCTTTTGCTTTAATGACCGCATGGGCTAGAGCGGTCATGGGCTCCACAAAAGCCTCTGATGAGTAGATCAAAAATGGTCATTCTTAAAGGGTTATTTATAGAAGAAAATGGTTCTATATAGAACCATGACCTCTCAAAGAACCCTCTGCCTGATTAAATGGTGCTTCGCATCATAAAGTGGTTCTTCAGATTGATGGAGAATGTGTTGTAACTGGTTCTGTATAGAACCTTCTTGAAAAGGGTTCTATATAACACCAAAAACTGTTCTTCTATTGTTATGATGTCAAGCCTGCACTGTTAAAAACGATGGTTCTTCAAGGGCTCTGTAGTAGTAGTACTATATAGAACCAAGAACACTTTGCATAATTAAAGGGTTTTTGCATGTTAAAAGGGTTCTTCAGATTAAAGGAGAATGCTGTAAAAGGGTTCTATGTAGCACCAAAGAGCGTTCTTCTGTTAAGATGCCAAGCCTGTAACAGTAGAAGAACTCTTTTCAAAAAGATTTTGTATAGAACCATAAAGAACACGTTCTCCATCTGAAAACCCCTTTCACGATGCAAACAACCCTTTAATCATGCAAAGTTTTCTTTGAGTGTTGAAGGTTCTATATAGAGCTACTTTTCTACTAAAGAACCCTTGAAGAACCATCTTTTTAAGCGTGCACCTCTGATCTTTCTATAAAAAGCCCTTCATGTGGTCAGCGGTGCTTCAGTTTTAATAGTGACCTAAAATAGTGCAGGATTTTGAATATTATTTTATTAACGAATTAATTGTCATTTAACTTTTCTTTGTTTTAATTTGTCAAACTTTATGTTGTTTATGTCCAGGTTTAAATAAATAAACAAACATACAGTACCAGGATTTCGATGTGGTCTCAGACGTTTGGACTTCACTGTTTACACAGAGCAGCCGTAACATTAAAAGCCTTGTATCTACGCTCACTGTCCACAGCTACAGACAGACGTCGGCATACTTTGTTAGCCTCCTTGTTCTTCAACAGTCAGGACCCCCACAGGACCACCACAGAGAAGGTATTATTTGGGTGGTGGATCATTCTCAGCACTGCGGTGGTGGCGTGTTAGTGAGTGTTGTGCTGGTATGAGTGGAGCAGAGACAGCAGCAAGTAAATGCAATGAATAAACAGATTAAAAAGTACAGAAAGAAAGTGCGATTGAACACGGCAGGTGCTTGTTTGAGACATTGTACAGTAGAACAGGATGCGGCATTGCGTCACTCTCTCAGTTTTCAACAACAACTATGTCTCTCTCTCTCTTTCTCTTTATCTCTCTTGTGAGGAGGAGGAGGAGAAGGAAGAGGAAGGGGTTGCTGCAGCTTCCTGCCTGAAGTGTTCAGTTAGGAGCACGTCGTCCTCTCCTGACAGCGGAGGAGGAAGCTCCTCCTTAGGCAGGTTGAGAAACTGAGAAGCCGCTTCTCTTTGTACCAAAGCTCTCCTTTGGAGGGATGCAGGGAGTCCAGAGGAGGGACACGGTTGCCATAGATTCAGGTGTTGTCCAGTTCCTGTGTGCTATTCAGTCACTCTGTGAATGTAAATGCATCGCGCACCACATTTCCACTGAGTGGAGTCAGCACAGGAAAGACTGCGACTTCGGTTCATATCGTATTTTGAGTTTTTTCCACTCGTGGTCCGTCCCCGTAGTGTTTTTCAGTGCATCAGATCTGTTTAGTTCTGTTGAAAGCCCCCCCCCCCCCCCAATAAGCAGAAACAAAAAATGGCTGATCACTTCATGCAGCCGTTGTGGTTAGTGCTGATGTGCTCCGTCACCTGCTGTGGGTTTTTTTAGGACCTCTCTTCTGAGAAATGACGTCTTTTGTGTTCTGCCAGAGCCTGGCATTTAAACAGCTGACTACACAAATGTTTAGTGGAAATAACAAATATATTACTCATAGGGAGTTCTGGGTAATAGCGGGTTAATTCTTTGCATCCTTATATGACCAAAACGTGAAAGAGATGGTTTTATCTGTATATTTGTAGATTTCTGAAGTGAAGAAATGCCTGCGTGATGGTGCACGATCTGCTCAGCTCTGCGTCGTGTGATTTTGGATTTACCACATATGAATTCTATGGGTCCCGGTCAGCGTGCGAGAAATGAGGGGACATGATAAGTCATAGCTGAAGTGTAAAATCCCTTTTTAAAACTCCAGAAACCTCAAGATCTCCGTGTGCCGTCTTTGTTTCTTTGTTGTTGTTGTTTACTGTGTTCTCACACAGGAAGTGACAGGCTTCTCATCAGCAGCTGGTCGGGGCCATGGTTAAAATGCCCTTAGAGATGCACCTGCACTAATTTAACGTCAGCATTTCCTCTGTTAGATGGAAATGAAGACACATAGAGACAAAGTGCTGAGACCTAAACAAGTTCACAATTATCCTGTTATATGATAACATAATGTAGAATATCACTGTTGCTCCAAAATGGTGACTTTACAGGAGAAGGAAAAAACATACTTTACTTTTAATGGAAGTCAATGGAACCAGACGTCTTTCCAAGTCTTTGGGCCGTTTCCTTTGGTCCAGTCTTTATGAAATTTACATACAATGTAAAGAACAGGTATTTTCAAATTATGTCAAAAACTGAAAAACCACGAGGTTTCAATCCGACAGCAGCGATTATGCCTACAAATACTTTCTTTGGAAAACTGAAAGTGAGTCTCCTGAAAATAATGTAAGGTAGTGAGTTGAGGCTTCTGTGTTAAATATGTGTTTTTCCTGACACTGAAAACTGAATAAGTTGACTGGAAATTAAATAAGTGTTGTTGGTCTCTGACTTTTGCACAGTGCTGTTTGTGCATATCTCCCTCACATCTCTTCTTTTTGTATGTATTTACAGAGATACATGCAGTAAACAGCTTGGCAGTTGCTAAGCAGTTATTTCTGGCTTTCTGAGTCATAGTTCAGATTGTAATGGGACTCCTGTCTCTTATGTGTCGGCAGTGTGATGTAGATTCTTACATTTTGGCCTAAACTGTGGTCTGACTAACTGCTGTAATGGTCTTCATCATATCAGTGCCTGACAGGCTGATGCTTCACTTTACTTGATGACTAAGAGGAATACATGACCTTCTGATCCTGAGAGACTCAGAGACTCTGTAAGACTGCCAGAATATCGAGACTGAAATGGAAAACCGAACTCGGCTGAGATGGGTGAGTTTCATTTAGTTGGATTTGGAGTATCAATAGTCTAAAATACCCCCCCCCCCCCGGTAGAGAGAGCGTTCACTGTGATGGTCGCTTTACCATTGAAGTAAAACTTTTGAGAAACCCAGCCCTGATTTGTTCTCATCAATCAGCACGTTTATCTTTTTATGTGCATGACTGCTTAAAAGTTGCGAGTAATTATCTATAGTTTAGCAGCTGTTGTGAGACAACATGGGCCTCTTATTTGAGCTGATCACAATTATTTATTATTAAATTTTGAGCTTTCACAGTCATATGTGCACGTCATGGCATCTCATAAAAACAAGAAGCTCTAACTTCTGAGTGGGGCTGTGACACCTTTAGAGGGCAGCAGTGAGCGGAGCTGGTTCTGAACATTTGGGGCGCGTAAACTATTTAAAAACCTACATAGTTTGGGTCTCAGGGCTTCCAGCTGACTGCTTATACTGTTTATAGATAGAAAGGACCCTGGTGGTCAGTGATGTTTGTGTGTTTGAGCAGGAGTTGCGTCTGTCATCAGTTGGGAGCTGCCGATGTGCCGATGTGTCCACAGCTCGGTAGCAGGACAGATATTTTAGGCCACTTTAGGTTCGAACTTGCTCAGTAGTGATGAGCCACTCTATCAGTCCACACTTTCTGTATTATCTTTTTTTCCGTACAACCTTTTATATTAAAAAGCAAACTTATGCTTTATTTAAGTTTTAATGACCCCTTTATTTTCAATACAGGGCATCAAACAATGCCATACCACACTTCTATGATTTTTACAAATAATGTCACGTACCATTTTTGACGCCTTCCTTTAGTAGTAATGATAATAATAATAATGATAATATAAAAAATCTTAGTAACATTTTCTTTAACAGTACATTAAAGCCCACTGATCGACCTGGATGATGCGAGGACCGAACTCCAAAGTGCCTGGTCAGTATTCTGTGTGATGGTGGAAGTTCTGAGGCAGTTTAGCTGATTACTCTGAACTGACCCGCAGGTTCTGTGTATTAACTGGGTAAGTATTTACCGCCAGGATGAAAGAAGGAGTTACCCTTCATATGACAGTGTGCGAAAGTCTTAGACCCCAAGACACATTTTCAAAATCTGTTTATTTGTGTAGTTTGTGTTTATTTGCTGAGAAAAGTGTTAATATTTGAATAAACAAAATGTATAGTATATTAATTAATATATAATATAAATAATAACCAGTGATGTTCTGGATGTGAGTGTGTGTGTTTACCCATCTCCAAGCCTCTCCTCCTCAAGGAAGTCCAGTATTATATGTAGTTAAAAAGCAGCTCCTGGTTTGACCAATCAGTGCTCAGTAAATTGAGCTCATGATGTAATTGATGATATTAACGAGTCTCTGTGGCGGCTGTGAAGGTGTCCAGGAAAAATATGGACCCGAGAAATTCTTGTTACTGTTTATTGTTTGAATACGACTTTATTCTAATGTATATTGAGGGAAACTGGTTAAAAATTTGCTTAGACGCCTAAAATATTTGCACAGTTCTGCATATATAATGATAAATAAATAAATAAACAAATAATATAAAATAAAAACCAAGTATGCCAACTTTTTTATTTTTCTACATCATTTGAGCAGCTGCCCTCTCCCTGCGTGGATCAGGACTACAGTACGGATACTTCTTATCCTGACTTTCCCTCACAAATAGCCTAACAAGATCAATACTAGTCGTTTTCCTTAAGTAGTAAACTCCGCCTACATCAGTTTTATTAAACTAGCAGTTACGTGTGTAGGAAACGGTTTATGTCTTTGCTCCTTTTATTGTACAAACCACAAACAACTCCCCTTTAGACACTGGCCTTGGTTTTATCTCGTATCAGATCGGGAAGGAAAGCCGGGGGTCCCTGTCCCTAATGGGAAATTTCAGTGCCCCAAGAGAAATGTAACCTCTCTTTACGTTAGTAAGTACAGTACAGTACTCTTGTATTGAAAAGTAAAGAAGTTTATTTTCCTTCTACGTCCTTCATTTTTTTATTTGGACAGTGACCACACAGCCCCTTTCATACGTTAATACGCAGCTCCAGGCGCTTTAAAGCAAGCAAGACAAAAGCCGCTGTAAGAGGAAAACACAAAATGAAGAAATTAAGATAAACATATTGAATCATAGAGAAGTGTAAATAGTAAACAAATGAAAAATTCTAGAAAATCCTAAAAATAAAAAAACAGGAAAGGATAAAATAATAAACTGGCAAAAAAAGAAATTGTCGGAAAAACATTTAAACATCTACAATCAAATAGACAAAAAACCCCAAACAAAAATAAAATAATAATTAAACTAAACCTTTGTCCATAAAAGTGTCACACAGGCCTTCATACAGTGAACAGGAGAAGACAATCCCATCGGAAGCTGCAGTTATTTAAATGTCTATTTCATAATGTAGTTTATAAATATAAACTAGTGATCAATCATTTACCTGGTTCTAGACTCAGAGTGTGAAACTGAGGCAGTGAGGAAAAATTAGCTTTCCAATGCTGCCATCTAGTGGACGGGGAGTGTTTGTGGCTCGGAGATGAGAGTGGATCAGAGCCTTGGGAACATTTATCATTTTCCAACTGAAGCTTGATATTTTGTTGTAATAATTCCTCATGTTTGACAAATCCGAGTTAATCCAGGTAACCCCAGCTTCTACAATTGCTATGGAAAATTTGAAAATATCAGATATCAGCACTGGTGCATCCCTAAAACAGTTTGGAGCATTGTAGGACGTCCAGTGTACGGTTAGACGGACAAAGTTGAAACCAGAAAGTTGTCCTAAGCCACCATGACCCCCCCCCCTACCCCCAATACCCCCCCCCCCGACCTATAAATTTATATTTATATAATAAACAGTGATTTTCTGGATGTTGGTGTGTTTGTTTACCCATCTCCAAGCCTCTCCTCCTCGAGGAAGCCCAGTATTATATGTAGTTATAAAGCAGCTCCTGGTTTGACCAATCAGTGCTCAGTAAATTGAGCTCATGATGTAATTGATGATATTAACGAGTCTCTGTGGCGGATGTGAAGGTGTCCAGGAAAAATATGGAGCCGAGAAATTCTTGTTACCTTTTATTGTTTTTCTGTTTATTTGAATTATGAATACGACTTTATTCTAATGTATATTGTGATAAACTCCCTGCTGAGGTCAATCGTTTAAGAACGTGTTTAGACGCCTAAAACCTTCACACAGTGCTGTGTATCATTTTTTGGCTTTTAAAATGGTTTATTTAAAGTATCTTCAAAATATTTGAGTAAACTTTGCTACACTAAAACATTGTTCTTTGGCCACCAAGACAAACAAATGTTAGCGCTTGGGTTAGATGAAGTGCGTCTGTCCTGTAGTTCCTCTAATTGACCGCTGAAGGGCACTAGAGCTCCATCGTAGAGATGCAGCGAAGGGGTGGTCCTGACGTCAGAACTAATTAGTAAAACGTGGGACTAATTCAACAAACCAACATATGATATCACTTTGTTGCCTGTCTCTCAGGAATTGTTTGTTTCATATACAAATAAATGTATAAAAACACGCTTAGTCACAACACGATAGTATCATATGGAATGTTATAGAATTATATCTGCAGTCCGACGCCGAGGTTTCGGGGCCTCTAGCCCGGTTTTGTCTCCACGTCCTCTGCAGGGAACACAGGTCTGCAGAGTTTAATGCACAGTTACTGTTTATGAGCTGAAGTGAACATATTGGGGTGGAAATAAAACATAAATGTGGCCTGTGCAACATATTTTAGGTTTCATTTTCAGTTTAATTTGCGTTAAATGTGTTCAAATTCAGCAAATCAATAGAAATTGTGCACTAAAACCGGTTTCCTATAGGACCCTGCTGACTCAGTGCTTCTTCTGGAGTCAGTGATGTTGATCTGTAGTATTTTTCAGGTGCATATCTGTTTATGCTGATACATAAATATTTATAAAGTGTACGAATTTGGACATCTACCTGGATTAGCATGGTAATGAAATCTAATGTTGATTTGTAGACAGGTACAATGAACAAATACAACGCAGGTATTATAGCACAGCGGCTCAGTGCAGCCTGAGGTTTCAGCAACGTCATCAAATACTGCTTTGAAATATTAGTCAAATTTAAATATGTCATAATGTTTTTAATCAAGCCAGTATCCCTGTTATTAATAGGGAGTTTGTTCTCTCTTTTCTGCAGTAACAGCCTCTGCTCTTCGGGGAAGGTTTTATAGTAGATGCTGGAACATTGCTGTGAGGATTTGACTGCATTCAGCCTCAACAGCACTAGTGAGGTCAGGCA
>NC_051218.1:182500-222500 GCF_015220715.1 Pygocentrus nattereri
AGGACAACAGCCATTTTCAAATTATGCCAAAACCTGAAAAACAACAAAAATGGAGATAGGAGGTTTCGTTCTGACAGCAGTGATATGTTTTCTCCCATTCATTATATATATTAATTAGAACTGCGTGGATGTAAAATTGACTTTTCAATGTTTAACTTATAAGTTGTCTGACCAGTGGTAGGATGGTCCCCCCTTTAGATGTGAGTCTTGGTCCTCCCGAGGTTTCTTCCTCCTCCAGCTCTGAGGGAGTTTTTCCTTGCCTCAGCGCTCACGGGGGTTCTGTATATTCTGTATATTATGTTCAGTGTTTTGTCTGATTCTCTGTGCTGTGATTCCCATTTTTGTAAAGCTGCTTTGTGACAACATCAGTTGTAAAAAGCGCTATATAAATAAATTTGATTTGATTTGATTTGATAAGCAGTTCAGTGACGCCCACTCACTTTGAAGTCATCAGGAGTGTTGCCGAGTACAGGGCAGCCAATCAGAACAGAGCGTATTGACATGTCAGTCTTAAAGGCACAGTAATAAAGAATCCTGTTTAAAGAACGAATATAAAATGTAAAATGATCATTTTGGAGCGTTTCTGTTGGTCCATATGTCTTTTTGATACATCATAAAGGGAAGCTGGTCTTTTGAAATTATGTCAGAAAATTAAAAAAGGCAAACATGGAGATATTAATATTACTATTAATTATTGCGTGTGATATGATATGATTGGGGTTTCTTTAATGGTTAGTGCAGCAAGCTAAAGCTTATTCCCCACCCTTTAGCCCTGTGCAAGCTGTATGCCTAAATCATCTCACTATCCCAAACCCGTGTTTAGTATCCTCTACGACACTGTTCTCTGTTAAAATGGACAAAAGTGCTGACACCTCACGTTTCTCTGCACTTTTGTCCATTTTATAGACACTGTCAGAAACCACATCAGCAAGCCCAGGTTACTTAACATGTGTGTGGAAGTCATGTCTTACCCATGGGTGCTGTACATATGCGTGTAAGTTATGCGTACTGTACCGTGGGGTTCTCAGGTACCCCTCTAGGTCCCAAACCCCTGCCGCAGCACGGCGTTCCCGCGAGGAAGAAGGCGGGGAACAACCGCAGCCTTTGTTGGCCGTCCCGTGGATCTCACACACAGTTAATATAGACTTTTCCCACTGCCTCTGCCAGGAGTCTGAAGTCATTTAATGAAGGGGCGCTGAGTTTGGAAGGGACCAGTGTGCTGCTCGCCGCTGACAGAATGGAAAAAGCGGCTGCTGTGCGTGTGTTTCTGTGTGTGCGTGCAGCGTGGGGCCCTGATAGCCAGTCACCTCCATCCTGCCCAGCACAAGAACGCTATTGAGGCCGTGTGGAGCTCCACCCGGAGCTCTGATGCCCCCGCCGTCGTCTGAGTGAAGCCCACGCATGGCCACAGTCACACGCGCGAAGAGGAGAGCTGAGCGAGCTTTACCAGGGGTGGAGGAGGTGACTGGCACTGCTGGCGCCTTAGCTTAGGTGACGCTGCCAAAGCCAACAGTGGAGACAACAATAGTTTTAAAACGTCTGTATGTTACAGTGAAGTCTTAAAGTGGCAGTTCAGCCAAAAATCTAATTTACATGATTTTACTCTTACCCAGGTATAGTTGATTAGCGGAGACTGATCAGCAGTGATGTCTGAAATTAGCTTCTTTTGTTCTGCACTGAAACTACCAGGCTAATGTAGCTAATGTTGCTGCAAAAAAACAATATTTGAATATTTAATTATTTATGTTAATCAACTTAATAGCTTAGCTTAAATATGTCCTTTATGTGTTTAGACCTGTAGCAATAAAAGGTTTGGCAACCTTTTTTTTTTTTTTAACCAAGTACTAAATTACCAGAATAAAAGTCATTTTAAGCCTGCTTATAATTAGCAATAGCTATAAATAATAAAATAATAAAATTATCCTACTACATATGTAAATTCTTCAGGCTGCAGCATCACTGAACTGATTTTAAATCGCTAGTTCACTTGGAATCTCAACCTGTGTAAAGAGGTTCCAGGACGAGCAGATGGCATTGTTCTCATAATATGTTTAGTATGTATTTTAAATTAATGTTGCATTCAGCTGAAGCTCAAAGCTCCACCTCTGACTAAGAATAATCTAAGAAATTGCCCCCTCAGCTGGGAATTCCTATTGTGGGAATGGTGTTCTCAACTCCAAGCTCGTCGTATGACTTCAAACCAACAGCGTCGACAGTAATGAAGCTCTACGTCTCTACTTTTAAATGAGAGCTGCTTAGGATTAGTCAACATGCAGACACAGTAGTTTGTCACTCTAAAACTTTATACCCGCTTTTCCCACTTTTCATGTAGTCTCAAACACACAAAGGTCAGAATTTGCACAATTCCGAGTTCCGAATTCTCACTTCCGAGGCAAATCAGACAGCATAATTAACCAGCTGTACGTAGCTGGCTAGCTAATGTACACAGCACTGTGACAGGACGAGCTGCCAAATGTTCTAAATACCGCTGAATACCTGTAAATAAACTGATATGGCGTAGAATATTCTGGTGTCTAATGTTAGTGATGAAATATGATGAACTTTAGTCATATTAGAAGAACGTGCGCGCACTCTCAAATCACTTATAGTGCAAACTGTGTTTCTTCAGGGAGGAGAACTGATTTAGGCTCTCAGGTTATCCTGATCATTACATTAATGCTCGTAACATTTTTCTGAGGACATTTTCTCAGGACAGGACTCTCGAGCTTAGACCCGGAGTTCCTAATACGGGCATAACAAGTCATGATGCACGGATACAGTGCTCTGTTGTCCCTTCTCACAAAGACACGACACTATAGCTGAACTGCTGCCCTCTTCAGGTTAAGGCAGCATCAACATAATTCAGACTTCAGGAGGCTGCTAGGGTGTTACCTATACTAGGTGTACTGGTTTTAGCTTTAGCTAAAGCACACAAAGCAAGCCTATTTGAGATGACTTCACAAGCGTGAGGCAAGCGTGCGATGATTTAGACGTGCTAATCGGTGGCAGTGAGCTTCGATTACGTGCTAGCTTCATTAGCCTGTGCAAAACTATGGAAGCTAGTCTCACACACCAGACATGTTTTGGCTGATCAGTTGCATTGAAGTAAGAGATAAAACACATTTGAAACACATTTTTTCTCTTACTTTAATGCAACTGATCAGCCAAAACATGCTTAGTGTCTGAGATTTGCTTCCTTTGCACATCACTCTCTTTTGCCCAGGGAAGCGTTTTCTCGTTTGTGAGCAGATGAGACACACGAGATGTTTATGAGTTTGTTTATGAGTTGTGTTTCTGGCACCTCTGTGGTTCCTGACATAACAGTTTTTCCTCCCTCACTATTCGCATGCTCTGTTTATGGCGCTCTAAATCAGGATCACGTTTATTTGGCACATGCTGTGCAGTAGCCTGTATTTGTCGTTGGGCCACTGTTTGTACACGGTACTGTGCAAATGGCTATAGCACCAGTTTAAACCCATTTATCTTGAGTATGTATAATATAAAGGCCCAGTCCCGTTTCATCTTTTTACCCCTTGTTTTTGAGTGTCACCCTAATCCTTTTGAACTGAACTACAAGGGGTAGTGGTTGAAATCTTGCCCTATGAAATGGGACCCAACTAGCGCCGCTCTGTAGGCGACCCTGCCCGTCTGCAGGGGCAGCAGAGGAGGGGAAAGTTCAGCTCCTCACTGCTGGGCTTTAGTTACATTTAGGGATCAGATGCCTTCAAAGAGGGGGGCAGTTATTTATTATCACCCCCCCCCCAATTCTTCAGAGAATTAAGCTGAAGTCAGAGATTCTCCAGATTCTTGAGAATTTTCCCGTTCCACCTTAAATGGAGCAGCAGTTACATTCTGGCGTGATACTGCCGGACTAACGTAATTTAAGGTGGAACGGGAGAGTTAGCTGGCTAGCTACCGAGACATTAGCATGCTATCAGCGTTTTTATGCGCTTGTTGTGAAGAGAACGACCATAAAACCCTGAAACGACATTAAAGATAGATAAATACAGCGGTAAACGGAGAAAATCCTCAGTTGTGGGTTTCTTTGGTCGCTCTCCCAGCTATCTTACCGGCTTTTCTGTCTTCCTCATAACACTCCGTTCGGAGGCCCTGCAGCCCGGACGCTTCGCCCTTCCCCTCTACCTCAACGACCATCGGGACACCCAACCCGAGACCTGAACGCCCAAAACGGAGGGCCAGGGGCTCAGTGGTAGGGGCGAGGGGTGAAATGGGATTGGGCCAAAGCCTTATTAGATGCAAATAACTGTAAATATAGTAAAAGGAAGCTTTGAAAAAGAATTTTTAAAAATCTGAAAAACATTGGCTCCATGTTTCTCCTGGATGTCCCTGGTCATCGCATTCATTAATTAAACCCCATCAGTAGCACCTGATTAATGTAAAGAACTATTGATCAGCCAAACTAGGAGTTGAATGATGACTACAGCTAACACTGGGCTTACAACCTGGCTAAACAATATGCAAAATAACTAAATATTGTTTGAATATTGTTTCTGTTTATTGTAATAATATTTGTTTGTCCTAACAAATAAAACGTATTTTTTTAACCCTAACTCTAACCCTATTGTTCAGATAAACAGGATTTTAATTCTGACTTTTTGATTGATAGATTATTGAGTATTGAGTATATGTGATCTACACAGAACACTTCTGCACATTTTAGTGTAAATTTTTATGCACTTTTCTGTATTTTAAAACGTTTGGTTTGTGACTGCATCTGTACTGCTGGTCACATCTCTGACTTTAGAGCTTTAGCATTTTACTTTAGTCCAAAAGGACCCTAAACAGAGAAGAGTAGCCCAGCAAACTACCTATACTGATAAATGCTATATATGCTAAAAGTTCCACTTCATTTCTGTAAGTTCCTGAAGTTCGTCTGTCCTTCCCCTCAAGCTGTTTTCTCTTCTTTTCGTGTTCATTCCAGCAGCGTATTCATAGATTACATATCTCTTATCACAGAATGAATCTCTTCTCCACATTCTCGAGGGTCATCTTCCACTCTCTCTTTCTCCCTCCCTCGCTCTCTCTCTCTCTGGAGCACTCTCTGCACCTCCTCACCCTGTCCCGGGAACATCGCTGAGATGAGACGGCTGCGTCGGCCTCTTTCAGAGGACGCCTTGTTCTCGTGGAAGCCCTAAGCCTCTTTAGAAATCCGCACACAATGTGGTTTTGTGCGTCCCGGGATTTTGAGCGAGATGCCGGGGACACATGTCGCAGCATCTGCAGAGCCTGAGCTACACTGGCCTTTCTGATCTGATCCTAGTCTGTATTTATCAGGGTACCATCTAAGACAGTGGTTCCAGACCCTGGACCCTGAGTACTTGTCCTGCATATTTCAGTGTTATCTTCTCTCTAACAAGAGGGTAAATTGGAAATTGATCCATGGAAATGGAAATCCTAGCTCCCAACGTACCTGAACCAGGTCATTCAGGACACTGAATTCAGATGTTTAGCTAGGTTACAACAACTGGTTTGAGAGCCACCAGCTAATCAAGTTAGCCTACACCATAAAGGTACCAAGCTAGCTCGTTTGAGACCCACTGAGCTGATCCCCACAGTCAGCCAGCTAGCTCGATTAAGGGCTGCGTATTTCTGAAGGCAGAAAATCTGCGCAGTCTGTTTTCACAGTTTTGCTTGTGGTCTCCTTGTTGCTAAGTGACAGCAGTATCCTAACTGTCAGTCATCTTTGTTAGGTAACTATTGTTTCGATGCCAGAGACCAGAAAGTCCTGTCCCTGTTTTAGAAAATTAAATAGAACTTAAATACATAATAATTTAAAAAAAGGCCTCACAGCGCCACAAAGCCCAGCCACCATATTTAACATGATTCAAATTCAAATAAATTCCCCCTTACAATAAAAACGTACAGGAAATAATCTTTTACCACGTCCAGGTTCCGGACAAGGTGCAGAATGTCTGTCCGGTTAAGTTGAACCCCTACCTCTAACATGCCTGACTCAAATAACCAGCTGAACCCTTCTGGAGATGAAGAAGGAAAACACTAAATTGTGCAATATCAGGAACAACACTGGGAACCACTGGTCAGGACGCCCTGTACAGATAATCGACCTCATTCGGAACAACAGGTCACAGATCACCACTCTAACCCAGATCTGGTCAGTGTGGTCTTGTGTACAGTTGTAATGAGGTCATCGTCTAAACCTGGCTTCAGCAGCATGTCTGCATCAAAGCTGCCTCCTTCCTAAACAGTGAAGCCACAGTCAGTGTGGTGTCCCAGTGGCCTGGAACACAGCAGGTGACCCTGTTGCCTTTATCTCTGTTTAGCAGGTTAGCAGCTGTAAAGATTGGGTTTTAATCCTGATCAGTGTTCAGTTTGGTACACTATCTAAATGTAATCACATTACTTATTTGCTTAATTGATTTAATTTAAGTAATTTTCATAGTGAAATACCTCCGTATCTTCCTTTTTCAGTAGAACATCTTTACCTCAGGTGAGAAACAATCAATATAGAAGTACACCATGTTTTTGTCATTGCTATGCAAAAGTCAATTCACCCTTCATTCATTTCATTTCCAGTCCAGTTATTAAGTTCAAGTTATTCATTTTTCAGCATCAGGAAAGAAACTGAAAATACATATTTAACGGAAAATCACCAACAAAATGTAATATATTTTTTCAGTATTTAATGCCTCCAGTTGTTTATCCAGCCTTTATTACAGCTTCCTTTCTTTTCAGGACACTTGCTTTCAGTTTTGCAAAAAAAACTTCAGGGATATTTTTCCACACGTCTAAAGTTCAGTCTTAGAAGCTGGTGGTATTTACTGCTTCTTGTTATCCAAGTAATCAGAAACACATTCAGTGATGTTGTGGTCTGGACTCTGGGGTGGTCAGTCCATTGCTCGGAGAACACCTGCAGCTTCTTTGTTTGATGTGTCCGTCTCCTTTTCTCAGTGAGGTTCTACACATCCTTTCTGACCCACAGCGCTGAGTGGTCTTCTCACAGTGCAAGGATGGAGAGAAACACCTGAGGATGTTTTCAGATCTGAAGCTGCTTGATGTTCTCCTCTCTCTCAGAGATTAAAGTGCTGTTTATCTTATGGGGACAGTTCGTGTGTCTACCAGGTGTTGCACGGTTGTTAGGAGGCCTATTTTCTCTGTAACTCCAATTTTGGAAACTTGTATTTTTTCACTCCTTTTTCTTTGATGGTCTCCCTCCTTATGCAGGTGGATTATCCTTTATCTGATCTCCTCATAAGTATCTTGTAAGTAAAGTAAATTGTACTTAATTTCTGTGTGATTGGGAATTTGGTAAACGAGGTATGGTCTCTGACTTTTGTGCAGTACATGTACATATTTATAAAATATTGTCTGTTCAGGGCAGTAAAGCCCTTACGCAGCTCCATGAGCAGCTATCAGATGCACACCGCTGACAGTGCTCTGGCCCTCGTCACGTCCGTAACCCACGTGTAAACAAACGTGCTGCGCCATTGATTTAGACGGCCTCTTCGAGGTGACATCGATTTGCTTGTAGAATGACGGATTGGGTGTTGTGTGAATGTGGCTGGCTGTGGGCGATGTGTGTATTTGAACAAGGCCCCCGATTGATAAATAAAGGCTCAGGCCGTACAGGATACGCTGTGCAGACGCGGCCGTGTGGGCAGACAATATGTAATGGAAAAGACAAACTCGATCAGTCTTGCGGCCGACTCTTTCCAGCCTGCCCGCTGCCCTCCGCCGCTGCCACCTGCCAGTCACGGCCGCATGATTAGCGAAAAATGATTATGCTAATAAATATGTGCATGGGTTAGCACATATTAGCTGGACTCATCATGGCGAGCCATCACCGTGGAGACTGGAGGTGGTGTCCCTGGCTGTTCCGGCCCTCTGCCTGTCTCTCCCTGCGTTTGGAATGATGGATGAAGCCGAGCGATGAATCAGCTGTGTAATGGAAAGCCTGTGTTTCTGGGCCAGGCAATCATGGGGAAGGTGATTGATTCACATGTAGCGAGCGCTCGTAGCTTAGAGGGAAGGACACTCTATGGTTGGAGGCCACTGGAGCCTCTGAACAAGCTGCTGTTTGTCTCCCACCGATTTGAGATGACAGGAGTTTTGTTGTTTAATCTGGGGTCAGTATTGCAGGATGTGGCAGGGCTGTGATGGAGCTTTAAAGCATTGGTGTGAATATCTCACTCAGTGACCGATGAATGATGGACTTATACAGCTGTGTCACTGAAGAAAATCAGAATAGCTTAAACGACATCACTGATGTTTCTTTTCTATTAGATCCCACCTATTATCTGTCTGTCTAGCTGTCTATCCATCCATCCATCCATCCATTAGGACTGGACCCAAATATTCAGATATTCATTTGTTGGGGAAGTTTTCGGCTTTTAATTTTTGGATTTGGATATTAATTTTTACACCATCTCAGCTCGGGTGCCTGACATCCAGCTCACTCACAGCAGTAAACATCATGCTAACAGAATTCCGTCATGCTAGCTGCAGCTAGATTGGAGATTTGGATTTTTCAGCGAATGAAGCCGTTGATGTCCTTTCAACACAGGCGTTTGGACGCAGATACTCTTACAGACTATCTCAGCACCCCATCCCCACACCTTTGAATACTCACTGTTGATTACTGCTGAAGCTCTGGGGCCCAGGAAATGGTATTTGGGACAACCTGTCTGTCTGCCTGTCTGTCTGTCTGTCTGTCTGCCTGTCTGTCTGTCTGTTGATGTTAAAGACAAGGTATCTGTTGTTACATTCAAAACGCTTTTAGAAGATTTAGAGCAAATGAAACTGTGTACGGTCTGGTAGACGACCAAAACTGTCCTTGTCAGGTAAGCAACACGTAAAGCTTTCATCTTTAATTCAAGCTGCTTCAGATCTGAAAAAGACAAAAAAGGATTAATGGTGATTAATGACTTTACCTGTTTGACAGTTTTTAGTCTTAGGAAGTCTTGCATCAGCCTATACTTCCTGTAGGCAGGACCCGGGTGGGGTGTCAGGTGAAGGTGTAGCGATGACAGAGAGTGGAGAGCGTCTCAGCACACCTCACCTTCCTGGCTGAAAATCACACCTTTGATTTTCTGCCAGTGAGAAAGTGCTGAGAGGGGTCACCATGAGACTCTTCAACAACTCCACATGCGTGTATGTTGAGCTGGGGTAGATGGGGGTTGATGGCGGGGGGGTGTAAGGGGCGGAGGTGACAGAGAAGAAGAAGTGTGCTCAGAGTGTGGCAGTTTACCAGTTTGGTGGTCTTCATCTGAGGGCTGTTAATTAGTACACAATGCAGAGTACAGTCCCTCTGCCAACTCTGATTAAAAGAACGAGGGGTGAAGAAGAGGGGTGGGGAGTCGAGGGGGGGAGGTGTGTTTGGGGGAAGAGAAATAAAAATGAATACAGAGAGAGATGAGAACCAGAGAAAGGGGAGAAAGAGGAAGAGAAGGCAGGGAAGGGAAAGAAAGAGAGAGGCAGAGAGGGAGAAGGTACGAATGCAGTACGTGTACTTGAGGCTGTGGACTCAGTGACTCAGCGACTCGCGTATTTAAGAACACGTGTTGCCTTAAGCTACCTGAGTGAGTGAGTGAGGAACTTTATGTTGAAAAGTTTAATCCTCCTGCGGATGCCAGCGGTCAGTGCCACCCGAGTCATGTGAGTATGTGACTGGGGCTTACTGTACAGCAGACCGCACACATGAAACCCCTCACACATCTCCAGACACCCCTCACCCCCACCCCCTGACAGACGCACACACACTCCCCACTGCAACACACGAAGGCATTCAGGCCATGTGAACGCATCCAGCACTGAAGAGACGTCTGAGAAACATCAAAGGTTCCTCTCACGTGTGGCCCTTATACAGTGTGGGTGTGTGTGTGTGTGTGTGTGTGTGAGTTTGTTTTTGTACATTTTCAGGACAAAAATGTTGTCATAAATCCAGATTTTTTACAAAATCATTGTGCTTCATTGTTTAAAACTATTTCTTTCAAGCGCCTGTATAATGTACAACTGACTTGTCTTCACTTTTTTTAATTCAAAGAGTTTAATGTAGTAAATAAGTGTAAGCGTAAATAAGTTTCAAAGCATAGTTTTCTCCCCAGTTCATACAGTCCGTATATAAAAAACAGAATGGTTTGAATTCATCGTTTCTATGATGTCACAAAAATCCAGTAGCGTGCATCCACCTACATCACCTGCAGCAGTTTAGCTCCGTCCATTTATGCAGATTTTCTAAGGAGTGTTTCAGCTTGCTTTGCTTTTTGAATGAGACACAGTACAGAGCATCCAGTCAGAATGCAGCTCATTTACATATATTAGTAGTAAAGGCACATGAACAAAGACAACCTGTTTAATTCTAGGAGGGACTGGAAAATGATGGTGAAATGAATTATGAATGAACTGTTTTTGCTAAATAATATACCAATAACTGATTATCAAAAACTTAATGTGTGGAAAAAATAAAATGCAAGAATTCTGACATTTGACAGCGCAGGTGTCTGTCAGCTGATCTGGCGGTTGGCGCTTTCCACCGAGTGTGTCCGGCCATCCCGTGACGTTGCATGAGTGGCAGTTCGAAAAGAAGCGGTGGCTGGTTTCTCAGGTCTTGGAGGAAGCCTGTCCTGCCTTTACCCCCCTAGCGTTGGTAGTATCGTGTGATTGGGGGAGTCCTAACCAGCAAGTGGAATTGGAAACGACTAAATTGGGGAGAAAATTGGGTAAAAGTCCCAAAAAATAAAACTAACAAACAAAAAACTTATGTTACAACAATCAGCAGAGCTTTATTTTACTGCAAAGAAGGATTATTTTATTTTTACCTAAAAATCTAACTCTGCTGTGGAGCCACAACAGGGCAGTAAAAGAGCTGCATGTTGCTGACCCCAGATCTAGGCTAAGCAGTTAAGTGATCAATAATATTGGTCAGCATAACTGGGTTAATGCATTTTAAGATGTCCAAAATTATGATGGACAACAGGGCCTCAGTATTGGCTGATGTTATCGGCCAACTGATGTATTGGCTGAGCCCTAATCTATAAAATATTTGGGACAAGCCTGTTTGTGTGGTGGCTTTGTTCACAGCCCCTTTGACTGCAATGGTCAGCTGAAACTCTACACGATGATATTGTTGTAGTCTTTGAACACAGTTCACTGTTAAAAAATGACTTTTCTCAGCCGTGTTCTCATCCAACTGCAGGGCCCCATGAGCCCTTTCAGAACGACTCCCTTGTTTTAACTGCAATGTGTTTGGAAAATGGCGGGTCTCGTGGCTTTGCTCTCGCTCCCTCTAATCCGGGAGATATAAATGACTGCTGGCAGCCAGACAAAGAAGTCTGCTTATACTTAAAGGCCATATAAGCTTTTATCGAAAGGAGGCCTTCACACACACTTGCCCAGTGGCTTCCCTCAAATCATAACAGAGTGAAACGAAAAGACATTTGCAGCGGCAAACGGAGAAATATTCCTCCAGGCTGCTGCTTATGAAAGCACCTCTGCCACCCAGAGAGCCCTGGCCAGGCTGAGCACACTGGGGAAAAGGTCAAGGGAATGGAATAAAGGACATAATGTCATGCTAGTGGTCAGGCAGGTCGCGTCAGTCGAGGGAATCAAATGGGAAGTTGGTGCCTCTCTGGGCGGCCGTTCCTTTGGCCTCACTACCAGCGCCTCAGTCAAGCATGAAGTCCTTTTCATACTGTTTGATCGATGCATTCATACTTTCATAATGCTTTCCACTTCATGCAAATGGAAATGAGACCAAAGCATTGATTTAGTTAATGCATTTTCATGTTTAGAAAGTTACTGACCATTAAGATTAGACAGTTTTCCTGCTTCACTTTGGGGTGGTTTGTTGGGCAAATGTTGTGGATTTTGAAGTCCTTTGAATTAGGGGTGGGTAATATGGAGAGAGAGTATATCTTAATAACTGGTGACGTTCTATGACAGGCAGACAAATGATTATGAATGCAGTGATTACTATTCAATACATACTACATCCATGTTAGAAATGAAGGGAAAATATCACAGCTCAAATATTTTATGGGAGATCGTTATATTTCAACACACTAGGAGGCAGTCATGATTGACTTGGCTGTGAAATATAGTATATTACATTTTTTCACCACAAATGATGCTATGGTACTGTGTGAACTGTTGGGATTTGTAGTTTTAGTCATATTTAGTCTGTTTAAATAGAGTTCTGTAAAGAGGGTCTCAGATCTCGACTGTAGTTATGTCTGACCACACAATCTCACTGGATATAAAGTGTTTTACATATGTTTGCTTGACTCTAAGCTGCCAGAACTATTGTATTGGGGGAAGAAATTGCCATCAATCAGCTTGTGATCAATGCTCAGTAATAGGGTGGGGGAGGTGGAGGTGATGCATGGTGGCAGAATTACATTTACATTTACGGCGTTCAGCTGACGCTCTTATCCAGAGCGACTTACAGTTTGATCATTATTTACACAGGTAGGCCAAGGTGGTGTTAGGAGTCTTGCCCAAGGACTCTTATTGGTATAGTGTAGGGTGTTTACCCAGGTGGGGATTGAACCCCAGACTACAGTGTAGAAGGCAGAGGTGTTACCCACTACACTAACCAACCAACTAACCAACCAGAATCAGCAGTTCAGAGGCAGAGTCCCGACTTTAGCTTTAGAGTAAGTACGTGTGAAGCTCATCTGTTTAGATATTCTTATCATTGACTCATGTGACTATGGAGGCAGATCCCAGGAGCCAAGACTGAATTGCTCTGGTCTATTGTTAATCCGGAGTTTAAGCTGGGCCGTTGTTCCACCTCATATGAAAACAGAAATGAGGATATTTGGCCGAGCAAAGCTGTTTTTTTTTTCCACTGTTCTCCTTATTTGTCTGGTTTCCTTCATCGCAGTAAGTGCCAGGTCACTGCTGCTTGGTAACAACGTGGTGAAGCGTTCAGCAGATGTCACACTCCATGAGTCATCAAGGCAGCCAAAGCTTCTGCCATGTGCCGCAGGTTATTGACAGCCAGGCTGGATGGCTTATAGCCAACAAACTCCAAGTGTAGGGTTGGTGCTCGGTACCTAATTGCGATGGGTGGTCTTCAGAAGGTTCTCCACTGCTGACAGTAATTCAGCTGGTTTGTTCTTTTTTTAAATACTGCTCAAGCTATCAGGAGATTGTTTGTTGAAGAATCACAGTTTTTAACTGGACTCTTTAAAAATAAATTTGGCAAACAGGTTCTTTGCTGTATAAGAATCACTTTTGGTTCCCTAAAGAAACTTTTGATGGATGATTCTTTCAAGAACCACATTTGTTAATGAGATGTGAAAGGGAAAAACCAGTTTGATGTTTAGAATCTCAACAAAAATGTAAAGTTTCTGTACCAATAAACAATGTAAGATTTTTCCTAGAGCCGTGCTTTCAGGCCAAGAACCTTAGTCTTCAAGAGTCTTCTTATTTAGGGGCCTGAGCGATACCTACAAATAAGTGGCACGATATTTTCTATGTCAAAATTTGGAATTCTCAAATATATCAACACCCAAACCTTATATGCTTGTAAGCATTAAATAATTTAAGGGAAAGCCTAATTTAATGAAAATGAAATAATGTAAACATTAAATAACACTCTTAATGATAATGGTGCCAA
Organism: Pygocentrus nattereri; assembly: GCF_015220715.1. Taxonomy (NCBI): domain Eukaryota; kingdom Metazoa; phylum Chordata; class Actinopteri; order Characiformes; family Serrasalmidae; genus Pygocentrus; species Pygocentrus nattereri. The sequence continues at coordinate 196,101 of NC_051218.1, forward strand.
AATGGTTCTTTGCACCATAATGTAGAAGAACCATTTTTGCTTTCCAAACAAACATTTCAGTGGTTCTTTAGAGAGATGCTTGAGTGCGCAGAACCTTTTCACAGTTTAAAGAACCTCCATGTAACCGCCACGTAATGTAGAGGTTCCAGGAATAAGCCTTAAATTGGAAAGCATCCTTGGCATCAGTGGTCATCAAACCCTGGTCAGAGAGATGTACTTTCCTGACAAGTCTGGTTTCACAGTTTGCCACACCTACTCCACCTAATGAGCTTCTTCAGAAGATCTTTATTGGCTGATCAGATGCATCAGTATTGGGTGAGGAGAGGAGGGGCAGAACGTTAAATGCAGGTCGGAATTAAACTCTCCAGGAAAGTAGATCACCAGGAGGAGGGCTGGTGCCACTGCTTTACATTATGTGAAGGTTCTTTAAATTAATAAAAGGTTCTTCACATACACATCTCACTCACAATAATGGTTCTTTAGAAAACAAAAAAGCTGTTCTTCTGTGGCCTCCCTCAAGCCATTAGTGCGTGATTATAATGGTGATTATAGACTTTGATGCCAAAAGTCTCGTTGAAATATTATATTATTATTCAACTAAACATTGAGTGTTTTTACATGCATTAAATAACCCTATAACTGCAGAACTTCGGATTTTGTCAGTAACCCGATCAATGCATTTATATACACATGAGTAATTAGATGAGAAATTTTTGGGTCTGCATGAGTCGGACAGCAGTTGGATTTCTGCGATCAATAAACTCGGAGAAGATGTGGCAATGTAAAACTTAAACTTCATGTTTTTTTTAAAACACTGCGCCACTTTACCTGAAAATATGAACATGCATCATCTAGATGATGAAGAATATTTAAATGATTCATTTCATTGAGAATGTATTTGGTTTCAGTGTTGCTCTAAAAGTGTTTTTTTGCCGTCTCAGGGCAAGACCACCGTCTGTAAGAGTAAGAGTTTACCTGCACTGAGAAATCGAATTACTGCTCTCTTAATTGGATTTCTTAATTGGATTTCTAGGCCTTACTCTGATCTAAGAAATCAGGGTGTGCTATTTACAGGACCATTTAATTAATCAGATAACTGCAGAAATCTGATTGTGATCCAATCATTGGGTACAAAGCACTTTTCTGTCTTTGTCCACCTTAAATAAACAATCAACTGAAGATCTGCTCTGATTATCATCCCTTCTCACCGTTGATGCAGTCACCATGGCAACGTTTGCGTGGCTGCATGCCGCCGTAGTCGTTTACTATGAGTCATGGAATGTTATTTTCCAGTACCATCATGCAAATGCCACCTAAGTTTACTACAACAGGCATGAACCCATATGATCAATTAAAAAAATAAAATAAAATAAAAATATATATATATATAAACTAAGTTCAGGTTAAGCTTCTTATGAATGTGCAGCTTGCTGAGCTAATGTCATGGTGGCATGTCTGCTGAAACTGGAACGCTTTGTGAGGACATTCAGCTCCAATAGCGCCGTCATATCTGATGGTTATATGGAATGTAAAGGCTCTGTAATTTCTAACAGATGCTGAGAAGTCTGCGAAGGATACTAATGTTGTTCCCCGTCTCCCTGGAGGGGGAATTTCGAGAAATGTAATGTTGCCTTGACTCTGTGTTGTGTTGTACCAGTCTCTAGGCAAAGGTGTATGATTCTTGGATGGAGCAGTAGATGTGAAATGAAGTGCTTTGCCCTTTACCGTGTGAGCTCACTCCAGTAGAGGCCCATTCTTTCACATCCCATTGTATTCACACTGGTCGACAAGCAAAAATAGCATCGTAGAAGAGAAACAACGTTGCTGTGTGCTGTGGATTAATTTATGAAGCAATACTGTGAAAATATCTAAGACATGAATCATCTGTGAGGTGAGAAAACATTGTGTTTATCTTGGGTATCCAATTTTTAATGTCTGAAAAAGCCCCTTTTATTCATCAGATAACTCTGGCGTGGAGCCCAGACGTTGCTTCGTAGAGCGTGTATATTACTCAGCAAACACTCAGGTGGTGGTGACAGCAAAGCCAGGCCTTCTCACCTTGTCTCCTCTGCATGAGGAAACCCGTCTCTCTCTTTCCTCACCTACGCGCTGCAGCTTCCGTTATTCTGTAGGATCAAGGTCTTCTCCTTTTCCACGAGCTTTCCTCCTTCTGTTGTCTTTCGCTCTACTTTCTTTGCTCTTCCCTTTGTCTGTTGGTGAGAAACCTCAGAGGGATGAAAGGTTTGTGTCTCGTCTGCCGCTGGGCCAAAGCTAATGAAATGTGACAGGTCTGTTACCGCAATGACTTCGATTAGTGGCCGCTGAGCCCCTCAGACATTTGAAGTGTCCTTTCACTGAAAAGGCCTTCTCTGCTCCCAAATTACACAAGATTGCTCTCTTTGGATGGATCTGGGTGTAATAATAAACTGAGGAAATGAATCATTTCACCTCATTTAATGCTAGACTTCTACACGAAGGAAGGTGAGTTATGTTGGGTTTAGATGAGGAGGAAGGAATTAATCTGGGATCTGTATGGCCACAGGGCCATTTTTGGCCAGCTATGTCAATCAAAAACCCCACAAGCGTTCTGTACCTCAGAATTATCCTCTGAATTTCATCCCTGGTGGATTAAGAGATTGGTTCACAATGAAAAGGTCCTAGCTATGTATAGACATATTCATATTCTGTAAATCAGGGTGCACATCTTCAGTCCTGGGGGGACGGCGTCCAGCAGAGTTTGCTGATTTACCTGCTCAGATGCGCCTGGCTATGCTTATCTTTAATTGCCAGGTTTTGTGGTTGTGTTTGAGTAGGGAAACTATCAAACTGTGCTGGACACCAGCTCTCCAGGACCGGAGTTGTGCACCCCTGCTGTAAAGTTACTATTTTTGAGATACAAGGTTTCAACAGCAATAAATAGAAATGTTTAAGCTGCTCTTTGTCCTGTCAAATGGTTCTTCTCTAAACCTGGTCCTTTTAAAAAAGATTTGTGCTATAGAGCATCAGAAAAAGGTTCCGCTATAATTGCCACTCCATAGAATCTGTTTTGTTTGTTTGGTAATAGAATCTCTTTGGCTTCATAATGGTATATATTCATTTATTTATCTCATTCATTGTTGATACCTGAAGCTAAAAATGTATTCGATTCAGTGTCGACATATGAAGACAATTATTGCTTGATGATGACACCCAGTACAACCTATATGAGCTCTAGTTCTAAATCCATGGGCATTAGTATGCTGTTGGATCGCGCTGGAGTTCAGATCGATTGAGAACGTGCTGTAGAAAAGGGTTCCATGTAGCACCCAAAAGCGTTCTTCTATTGGTACAGTGTCAAGGTTGTAACACTAGAAGAACCCTTTTGGGTGCTATATAGAACCACCTGTAGCACATTTATGCACCTTTTCTCTGAAGAACCCTTTCATGATGCCAAGAACCCTGTAATTTTGCAAAAGGTTCTTTGAGTGCTACTGTATATAGGACAGTTTTCTTTGCTAAAGAACCCTTGAAGAGCCATCTTTTGTGTGCACTCCAATAGGGGCATCGCTCTCCTCTCCTGGTATTCACCAAACCCAGATTCATCCATCAGGCTGCCAGATAGAACATGTTCCCACCACTCCAGGGCCCACTGGCGGTGTGCTTTACACCACTGTGCTAGATTTTATGCACTTGTTAGTAATGGGTGTGGCTGAAACACCTAATTAGAAGATGCATCCAAACAAACTGAAAGCAGGACGAGGTTTATCCATACTTGGTTGTATATGTCCTCAGGTTTGACCCATGTGGTTTGCAGGCTCTCCTCAATGTAAATCTCACTGTTTTATGGTTTGTTTATGCTGTTTGCTATATATTCACACCTGACCAGCTCTCTTGAATTCATAGTGTCTGAAGTTCAAACTCAAGGCTGCTAACGTCAGCCAGCTCTAGCGCAGCACGCAGGGCTCCAGCAGGTGACACCTGTTCTTATGTGAAGAGCACCTACAGCTCTCATCTCACACTGCAAGTTCACTCACTCCTCCGAAGCGCTCAGTGCAGGAGAGTTAGCGAAGGAGAAGCAGCAGCACTGTAAACATTTGGAGGTCTGGGTGGTAAACAGAGGGCTGTGTGTATGGAGTGTGTGGCCAGGCAGCTGCTGAGACACGTCAGGAGTTTGAGCAGTGGAGAATCTGCAGCCCTGGGCCTGCGCTGGAACTCCTGGAATCATCCACCAAACACATAGCGAGCATGCCTCTCCGCTCAGCCGGCCGCTGGTCACTGTTTTACTGGGGGAGCTCCGGCTGCTGATTTTGCGGGTTTTCATTTGCTTATATGGTTGGGAATGCTGCATTTTTGGGAATGATGACCTTTTGATGGCATCAGTTCACTCAAAAATGCTAACATGGCTAACTGGGAGGTGTTAGCATTATTGGCACGTTCCATGAATAGAGTTCAATGTGAATGTGCTGGTTTGTTTTTTTTTCTGTGAGAAGTGAAGAGATCTGTACTTTTAACTTAAATTAGCATTTAAATGATCACAAACAATTTTTGTATTCACTCTTAATATGGTGACATTGGGCTCTCTCACCTCATTGACATTGAATGTTTCTCTGAAATATATTCATTAAAATATTCCAGCAACACCATAAATACAGTGTTATGTAGTCATTACCAAGCAAATGAATGTTAAAAGAATTATCCCTATTAATTAGTTAGTTTAACCATTAATTAGTTATTACCATTAATTTAAGTCATTTCAACCCTTTTCCTACATTTTGTGTGCAACCCTGTCACCCAAACCTGTTCCCCTTGGGAGCCCTTTTATTATAGTATAATAATGAACAACTATGTTAAACAACTAAGTTGTTTGCAGCACTTAGATCATTTAGCCCTGTTAGCAAAATTGTTAAGAAGATATATTTTTATATTTTTTATATTATTTATTTATTTATTTATTTTACATAAACTATGTCATTATTAGTAGTTAGCATGCAGTATGTGCCATCAACCTCAAACTTTTTTTTAAATGAAAATGTCTTGTATAATGCGGGGAAGCGATGATGAGGCAGACGCATATGCTGAGAGAAGCGAGATTTATTGGGGCAAATCCATAATCAGGGTCTAAACAGTCCAGGATCACAGAGCCAACACGGAGAGATCGGAGGGACAGACATGACAAAAAGGAACACAGACTACACACATCGGAGACCAGAAGCCCAAACACCATACAATACAATACAAACAGGGCTTAAATACAGGAACAACAAGGGTTAAAACAATCGAGGGCGGAGGGACACAGGTGAAAACAATCAAGGGCGGAGTCTGGAAACAAGGGGGCAGGATAGGGAAGAATCAAAGCAAGGAAGCACATGGACAAGACCAGAAGTCAACTAAAGCACATGGAGGACTGGGAGGGGCCCATCGTGACAACTTTCCCTTGTTGTGTACTTTGTGTAGTTTTCACTGCATTAATATCAGCTTAATACGGACAATGATCTCTGTGTCCTGCCCTGTCATTTGCTTCAAGCCTGTTACTGAGATTCCAACCCTGTTATTTGGTCAGCTTTGCTAAAATGCAAACATTTAATTTAGTAAGTCATGTCACCAGAAGTGTGATCTTCATAACGAGAGTCATCATTTAAAAAATGCTTGACTTTTCTGTTTGGACAGAACAAAGGTTAAACTCTCACTATGAAGCACAACTGTTGCTTCAAATATTGTACTTTTGCAATATTGAATGCTGTAATAAGATGAATAACTGATAACATGTTAGCATAAAGATTGGCTGATTGTGCTTTACCACTCTATTGTATCAACTGCAGTTCTGAATTGTGTGGATCATTGCACCTCTACTCTTGTTGCATATATTTGACATATAATGAACTTGATCTAACAAAGCCAACATTTTGTAAATCTCTCTTTAATTTGTCTTATTTTTGAACAAGAAAACACATGAATAGGAATATAAGTCACACATCAGTGTTTTATCATCACTCTAATTAAACAAAACAGTAATAAGTGCTTAGAGAGGTGAATAGTGCTCTGAATGAGCTTTGGGGAAAAAAATCTGCGAAAAGGGAAAACACATCTTTAATACAGTGACACGTCTTCAATTCTACATGTTTCATTTTATGCGTGCGCGTGCACCATATCGTCTGTGGCAGTAGATTGGGCCATAACCATATCATCAGAAAGGTGCACCTGAAAGGAGTGAACAGTAGAGCCAAGTGGGTAATGCCACTGCCCTCCACAGCCAAAAGCCATTAATGTAAATTAAAGGGTTAAAAGCTCAAAACAAAAAAATTAGTCACCTGTGACAGAAACATCTTCCCAACTAGCACAAATAACAGTTGCATTTGATTTGGCATGGAATGGACAAGTTTCTGGATGTAGGTGACGTCCATGTTCAGGCATTCTTGCATCAAAGAATTGGGCAGTTCGGCCAGATTTCTCAGATGCCTTCCCTGCCGTCTTGCTCATTGTTCCACATAGTCCCACAGATTTTCAAGAGGATTCAAATCTGGCATTTTTGCAGGCCAGTTCAGATGTGAACGCTCCTGAATGCTCATCATGCCAATCAGTCACATTTGCTGTGATGTGAATGTGAGAATTGTCATCTTGGAATACAGGGATAGGAATGTTATGCTCCTCAGTAAGATGATGAGCAAAGAGCAAAACCTCGTTGTCCAGCAGCTCAACGTCGTCACTGTGGTTCAAATTTACTGTCACCTAAACCAAATTTCCGCATAATTAAATCACCTCCAGAACATCACAGAGCCTCCAGCGTGAACCACGCCTTGCATAGTCCTCACTGATGGCTTCCTGAGGTCTATGATGAACACAACGCCTCGCATCATTCATACACGCAGAAATGAGATTCATCTGACCAGATAACATGTTTCTAGTCATGACCAGGCTAGTTTTTTCTCTTTGCCCACTGTAACCTGGCAACATTGTGAGCAGAAGTGAGCAAAGGCCTCTTGTGTGCTGCTCTGCTCCAGATGTTGGTATGCAGTTTCCTGTGGAGAGTTCTTTCAGAAATTGGTTGTGAAGAACCTGCGTTGACCTCTAGAAGCATTTCTTGCCTGGAAATGAAGTCATTTATATATATATTTTGTATAGATGCAAGTCTTACTAACTTACCTTACAGCTCCAAACAAAAACTGATGAAATTGGAAGGAGCAATAGAGACTTTCAGTTTTCACCAGTGTAATGATAACTTTCAAACCCGGCGCTAGTCATAGGAGTGTTCTTGGAGCCAGTGTAGTGATTCTCAACTGGGTTTTTAAGTGCAAACATGTAGAATCTGCTCCCTGCAGTCTTAATTTGCCTTTAGTTTTTGTGTTGGGCCAAAGACAGAGCTTTATGGGGGTCTGGAAGCACACAGGATGGATGAGAAGGTTTATCCAGGCAGACATTGTTGGAGTTGCCTGTAAAAATGTCCTCCTATTACTGGATGGCTTTGCTCTGTTGTTTTCGGTTTTAAATCTGTTCACTTTTTGCAGTTGAGCGTTCACACCCCCATATGGAATGTGCCTGAAAAGCATTCCAGTTCATATGTATCACATTAATACAGATGACAAGACTTCCAAAGCCTGGAAAAAAATAAGCAAACACCAATAAACTCATAATGATACTCCCCCCCTCCGCACCCCCAACACTGTTCAGCTTCAAATGAACAACAAAGCTTTCTCGTGCCAATGTACGTCATTTGGTTACATTAACTGTATGGTGGTTTCTATTGAATGTTTGCCTTGATTTTGCTCTTTGAATTAAGTTATATTTCCATTGCAGCCAGTAATTTGGGGTTCTTCTACATCCAAGTCTGCATATGTAGCTGTTTAATGTTCCTTTGCATTGCTTGCATTGTGCCAGCACTCATACAAGGCGGGAGACCCCCGGTGTGTACTTCAATCAGTCGCTCAGGTCCAGCTGTTGACAGAATCAGTGGTATCATGGGGACGCAGCCTAAATGGCATTCCTCTTGTTTAACTAAAAGAATACAGTTGTGTATGTTGATGTGTATTTATTTGTTTAATTACTGCAAACATGGTTATTGTTAGCATTTATCAAAACAACTTTGGTCCCAGCCAAAGTGGTCTGAGTGGTATGAATTATCTCTCCAATGTGGATATGATATGTTTTGGTGACATTAGTGTAATAGTTTGTTGTTAGTGCTCCTAAATTAAGCAGTGCCCTTCAGTTTCATCACACATAGACCTCATAGACACTGAGCTTTTCAGTATGTACCAGAGACAGAGTGGATCCGTGATTGGTGTCTGACTTGTGATCGTAAAATACTTCAATTTTCCTCAGTATGAAGATTAGTTGCTTCTTAAACCTTTAACCCCTTAAATGGCCTGGGCTTACAGGTAGACCCAATGTTTTATAACACTTTTATGTCCTAAGAGTAGTTCGGTCAGTTTGCATTGAAGTCCCTGTGGTTAGTGAACAAAAAGCCTTAGTGAAACTAGGGGTGTCCAATCCCTTAATCACTTGATTGAGTTATTGTAGACAGTGAACGATTCATAGCAGACGCTGGATGATTCATAGTAGGTACTGAATGATTCATAATAGGTACTGAATGATTCATAGTAGGTACTGAATGATTTGTAGTACATACTGAATGATTCATAGTAGGTACTGAATGTTTCATAGTAGGTACTGAATGATTCATAGTAGGTACTGAATGATTTGTAGTACATACTGAATGATTCATAGTAGGTACTGAATGTTTCATAGTAGGTACTGAATGATTTGTAGTAGAGGCTGAATGATTCATAATAGGTACTGAATGATTCATAGTAGGTACTGAATGTTTCATAGTAGGTACTGAATGATTCATAGTAGGTACTGAATGATTTGTAGTACATACTGAATGATTCATAGTAGGTACTGAATGTTTCATAGTAGGTACTGAATGATTTGTAGTAGAGGCTGAATGATTCATAATAGGTACTGAATGATTCATAGTAGGTACTGAATTATTTGTAGTAGATACTGAATGATTCATAATAGGTACTGAATGATTCATAGTAGTTATTGAACGGATAATAATAGTAGATACTGCATAATCCAGTCTGAATGATTTGTAGTAGATCTGGGAAGATTCATAGTTGATACTGAATGATTCATAGTAGGTACTGAATGATTTGTAGTAGATACTGAATGATTCATAATAGGTACTGAATGATTCATAGTAGTTATTGAACGGATAATAATAGTAGATACTGCATGATCCAGTCTGAATGATTTGTAGTAGATCTGGGAAGATTCATAGTTGGTACTGAATGATTCATAGTAGGTACTGAATAATTTGTAGTAGATACTGAATGATACATAATAGGTACTGAATGATTCATAGTAGTTATTGAACGGATAATAATAGTAGATACTGCATGATCCAGTCTGAATGATTTATAGTAGATCTGGGAAGATTCATAGTTGGTACTGAATGATTCATAGTAGGTACTGAATAATTTGTAGTAGATACTGAATGATTCATAATAGGTACTGAATGATTCATAGTAGTTATTGAACGGATAATAATAGTAGATACTGCATGATCCAGTCTGAATGATTTATAGTAGATCTGGGAAGATTCATAGTTGATACTGAATGATTCATAATAGTTGATAAATGATTCATATTAAACGCTAAATAATAAATACAATATAACACAATATCACAGATGAACAAAAAAGTCATAAAATTAATAGTTGTATAATAAGCCCTGTGGTCAATGGGTTAAAGATTTTTGTCTTATCTCTACGGTCCAGCTCCAGTTGTCTGAAGAAGTCCACCTCGTTCTCCAAGTTCCATTTGAAGTCCATGTTGTCTAAAGATGGATGGAGGCCGCAAATGATTTAGTCTGTAATTTCCCCCTGTTTTGTCCCAGGGCTGGGCTCTCCAGCAGATGGAGATATAGCTTCCTGTTACATAATCCCCGCTCTTATAAATTTTGACTTCATTTGGTGTTTCCTGTGTGTATGCATGCTCCTGTTCCACTCTTGTGCAAGGCCACAGCCAGGGCCTCAGAGAGGGTGGACGTGGACTGGTGGAGGCCAGATGGAGCTTGGTCTGAGTACTACAGCTTGTTTCATAGGGTTAGTACTACAGCTTGTTTCATAGGGTTAGTGCTACAGCTTGTTTCATAGGGTTAGTGCTACAGCTTGTTTCATAGGGTTAGTGCTACAGCTTGTTTCATAGGGTTAGTACTACAGCTTGTTTCATAGGGTTAGTGCTACAGCTTGTTTCATAGGGTTAGTACTACAGCTTGTTTCATAGGGTTAGTGCTACAGCTTGTTTCATAGGGTTAGTACTACAGCTTGTTTCATAGGGTTAGTACTACAGCTTGTTTCATAGGGTTAGTACTACAGCTTGTTTCATAGGGTTAGTGCTACAGCTTGTTTCATAGGGTTAGTGCTACAGCTTGTTTCATAGGGTTAGTGCTACAGCTTGTTTCATAGGGTTAGTACTACAGCTTGTTTCATAGGGTTAGTACTACAGCTTGTTTCATAGGGTTAGTACTACAGCTTGTTTCATAGGGTTAGTACTACAGCTTGTTTCATAGGGTTAGTACTACAGCTTGTTTCATAGGGTTAGTGCTACAGCTTGTTTCATAGGGTTAGTGCTACAGCTTGTTTCATAGGGTTAGTACTACAGCTTGTTTCATAGGGTTAGTGCTACAGCTTGTTTCATAGGGTTAGTACTACAGCTTGTTTCATAGGGTTAGTGCTACAGCTTGTTTCATAGGGTTAGTACTACAGCTTGTTTCATAGGGTTAGTGCTACAGCTTGTTTCATAGGGTTAGTGCTACAGCTTGTTTCATAGGGTTAGTGCTACAGCTTGTTTCATAGGGTTAGTACTACAGCTTGTTTCATAGGGTTAGTACTACAGCTTGTTTCATAGGGTTAGTGCTACAGCTTGTTTCATAGGGTTAGTACTACAGCTTGTTTCATAGGGTTAGTGCTACAGCTTGTTTCATAGGGTTAGTACTACAGCTTGTTTCATAGGGTTAGTGCTACAGCTTGTTTCATAGGGTTAGTGCTACAGCTTGTTTCATAGGGTTAGTGCTACAGCTTGTTTCATAGGGTTAGTACTACAGCTTGTTTCATAGGGTTAGTGCTACAGCTTGTTTCATAGGGTTAGTACTACAGCTTGTTTCATAGGGTTAGTGCTACAGCTTGTTTCATAGGGTTAGTACTACAGCTTGTTTCATAGGGTTAGTGCTACAGCTTGTTTCATAGGGTTAGTACTACAGCTTGTTTCATAGGGTTAGTACTACAGCTTGTTTCATAGGGTTAGTACTACAGCTTGTTTCATAGGGTTAGTACTACAGCTTGTTTCATAGGGTTAGTACTACAGCTTGTTTCATAGGGTTAGTACTACAGCTTGTTTCATAGGGTTAGTACTACAGCTTGTTTCATAGGGTTAGTGCTACAGCTTGTTTCATAGGGTTAGTGCTACAGCTTGTTTCATAGGGTTAGTGCTACAGCTTGTTTCATAGGGTTAGTGCTACAGCTTGTTTCATAGGGTTAGTGCTACAGCTTGTTTCATAGGGTTAGTGCTACAGCTTGTTTCATAGGGTTAGTGCTACAGCTTGTTTCATAGGGTTAGTGCTACAGCTTGTTTCATAGGGTTAGTACTACAGCTTGTTTCATAGGGTTAGTGCTACAGCTTGTTTCATAGGGTTAGTACTACAGCTTGTTTCATAGGGTTAGTACTACAGCTTGTTTCATAGGGTTAGTACTACAGCTTGTTTCATAGGGTTAGTACTACAGCTTGTTTCATAGGGTTAGTACTACAGCTTGTTTCATAGGGTTAGTGCTACAGCTTGTTTCATAGGGTTAGTGCTACAGCTTGTTTCATAGGGTTAGTACTACAGCTTGTTTCATAGGGTTAGTACTACAGCTTGTTTCATAGGGTTAGTACTACAGCTTGTTTCATAGGGTTAGTACTACAGCTTGTTTCATAGGGTTAGTGCTACAGCTTGTTTCATAGGGTTAGTGCTACAGCTTGTTTCATAGGGTTAGTGCTACAGCTTGTTTCATAGGGTTAGTGCTACAGCTTGTTTCATAGGGTTAGTGCTACAGCTTGTTTCATAGGGTTAGTACTACAGCTTGTTTCATAGGGTTAGTGCTACAGCTTGTTTCATAGGGTTAGTACTACAGCTTGTTTCATAGGGTTAGTGCTACAGCTTGTTTCATAGGGTTAGTGCTACAGCTTGTTTCATAGGGTTAGTGCTACAGCTTGTTTCATAGGGTTAGTACTACAGCTTGTTTCATAGGGTTAGTACTACAGCTTGTTTCATAGGGTTAGTACTACAGCTTGTTTCTGAGCCTGACAGACTAATGTCAGGTTGGCAGGTCGGGTTAAAATTGGGTGTTTAGTATAGTCCATCTCCCAAATTAAACAGATTATGGCCTGTATTTACCACTGCTTTAGTTTTCTCTCTGCTTTATTCTTTACTCTCTACTTGTATAAGGCATAAAACAACACATTAGGCTCTGTACGTTTGAGATTATGTTTGAAGGCATTGTCTAATGAATACATTTTCTGATAGTTAATAATTGGGCCTTTTTCATGACTTTGTTTATCAATGATCTAATGGTGGGTGTCGTTGTCACTAAAACAGATCGTATCTATCTTATCTATCATCATCGGTCTGGGTGCAGACAGAGCTTTGTCCTGCTGTATTTAGATTTGGTAGCTGTGAGCTGAGTCAGACTTGGGCAGAACATTTTTGGACTGTGCTTGGGTTTGGACCGAAATTTCAGAACCGATTAAGGCTCTGCTGAGTCCAAGCAGCCGGCTTGCCTCTCCAGCTCCTCTCCTCTTTTGCTCCTTTCTCCAGCCCCCTTTCACTCCCCTCTGCAGCACCTCTCTAGCCTCCAACCCCCCCCCCCCATCCTCTCTCTTCCTGCAGTCATTTCCCCCCGGCCACACATTGCTGTCTTGTCCCTACTAGCTTTTTCAGAATGAAGGAACAGAAGGCCCATCAGCAGGCCAGCTGTTCAGTGGCACTTTATCATATTCTCTCTCTCTCTCTCTCTCTCTCTCTCTCTCTCTCTCTCTCACAATCTCTCTCTCTCTCTAGTCTCTCTCTCTCTGTCTCTGTCTCTCCTGTCTCTCTCTCTCTCTCTCTCTCTCTCTCTCTCTCGTCTTTCTCTCTCTCTCCCTCTAGTCTCTCTCTGTCTCTCTCTCTCTCTCTCTCTCTCTGACAATCTCTCTCTCTCTCTCTCTGACAATCTCTCTCTCTCTCTAGTCTCTCTCTCTCTGTCTCTGTCTCTCCTGTCTCTCTCTCTCTCTCTCTCTCTCGCTATCGCTCTCGCTCTAGTGTCTGTCTCTCTCTTGTCTCTCTCTCTCTCTCGTCTCTTTCTCTCTCTCTCTCGTCTCTCTCTCTCTCTCTCGTCTTTCTCTCTCTCGTCTCTCTCTGTCTCTGTCTCTGCTGTCTCTCTCTCTTTCTCTCTCTCTGTGTCTCTCTCTCTCTGTCTCTCTCTCGCTCTCTCTCAATCTCTTTCTCTCTCACAATCTCTCTCTCTCTAGTCTCTCTCTCTCTCTAGTCTCTCTCTTTCTGTCTCTCTCTCTCTCTAGTCTCTCTCTTTCTGTCTCTCTCTCTCTCGTCTCTCTCTCTCTCTCTGTCTCTCCTGTCTCTCTCTCTCGTCTCTCTCTCTCGCTCTCTCTAGTCTCTCTCTCTCTCGCTCGCTTTCGCTCTCTCTCTAGTCTCTCTCTCGCTATTGCTCTCGCTCTAGTGTCTCTCTCTCTCTAGTCTCTCTCTCTCTCTCTCGCTCGCTTTCGCTCTCTCTCTGGTCTCTCTCTCGCTATTGCTCTCGCTCTAGTGTCTCTCTCTCTCTTGTCTCTCTCTCTCGTCTCTTTCTCTCTCTCTCTCTCGTCTCTCTCTCTCTCTCTCTCTCTCTCTCTCTCTGTCTCTCCTGACTCTCTCGTCTCTCTCTCTCTCGTCTCTCTCTCTCTAGTCTCTCGCTCTCGCTCTAGTGTCTCTCTCTCTGTCTCTCTCTCTCTCTCTCGCTCTCTCTCTAGTCTATCTCTCTCTCTGTCTCTCTCTCTCTGTGTCTCTCTCTCTTTGTCTCTTTCTCTCTCTCTCTCTCTCTGTCTCTCTCTCTCTCTCGCTCTCTCCTTCTGAAAGCGTGTAATGGTGCGTACAGATGGCTGTAGAGTTCTCTTAATGTGTGTGTATGTGTGTCTGTGTTCTGCTTAAACGTGTTTCATGAGTTTGAGTTACATGTACATCGTAGCTGTCATATCAATAAAACAGTAGCTTTATAGGACATTCTCACCTTTAATGGATGTTAATGTAAAAAGTCTCCTTTAAATTATTTCAGATCATTTCATTTGGTCTGTTCATCTTGAAATGTTTGAATAGTGTTGGTGCAAAAGAGGAAAAGAAAGGAAAAAGGCAGTTATGAGGTGAATATGGTAGTGAGTGTGTGTAATATGCACCACAGACTGATGCAGAGGAGCTTGCTCATGAATTTGTTACAAGCAGAGTTGATCACTGTAATGATCTTCTTACTGGGCTTCCCAAGAAAACAATCCAGCCTCTACAACTCATACAAAACACCGCAACACGGATCATAACTACAAATCCACAGAGAGCTCTTATCACTCCTGCTTAGGAGTCTGCACTGATTGCCTGTATCTTTTAGGATAAGTAAAGTTTAAAGTTCTGCCACAAGTTTTTGAGGCTCTGATTTACCTTAAAACACCTGTTTATGTCACAGAGTGTCTGTCTGTTTATGTTCCAACATGTGATCTTAGATCTGCAGATACTGACCTTCTACAAATAGCCTTGGCCTCTTTCTCTTATCCTGCTCATAAACTGTAAAACTCAAATCCACTTTTAAGAAACATTTGAAAACGTGTCTCTTTAACTTATCATTTTATTGAAATTCCACGTCTCTTTGATAGTTATCTTGTAATTTTCTTACATGATAAATCATTGCTCATGGTTTCTTCTATGACTGCTAATATTATTATTATTATTATTATTATTATTATTATTATTGTTATACATTATCATAATGCTTCCCATCCTGTAATAATCATTTGATGCTCTAAATCATTATAGTGCATATGTAAATTTAAATCAGTGATTCTAATAGACACCTGCACACTGTTATGAAGAAATTTTCTGCTAAATTAAATCATTAAAATGTAAACAAAGTCATTCAGAGTGGTTTGTTTTAAAAATGCTTTGTTCTAGAGAAACTTAATAGTCAGTATTGTTCACAGTGCTGGTGATAGGAACCAGACGTATGAAGAGGTTAATGAATCTAATAGCCCCCCTTACATGAAATGCTTATGAATACACTGCCTGGTGTCTTCTGCACCATTGTTTTATGATGAGCTTTTGCCCTAAAACATGCAGTTTATGCAAAAGTTTTGGTTGAATTACATGTTTTGTGATAATAAGTTCTACTGAGAAACATTTTAATGTACATGTACAATTTTTTTAATTGACCATATTTGACATAAGACATAAAACATGGCAAAAGGTTCTGTTTTACTGCTTTACTATGTTAAATTCGCAGTAGAATTTGCAAAAAGTATCATATTTGAATTCCCTGAGAGCTGTGACTGCATATGTTGTAAAATCCATTCAGGGCAGAGAGGTGCATGCGGGGTCCCTTATTAAATAGCCTTATTAGCAGAACAGCATTTCACATCAGACCACTCTGAATGGCTTTGTTTATATCTCAGAAACCTCAGTGGATCTCCCATTTAATCAGTGATATTAATAGACGGTTGTGCATTGCTGTGTGTTCATATGCACCACTATCGGCCTACGCTGACACACAATGCATCGTGAACTGCTTGCATCTCCGGCTTGCTTTGTTGAATTCCAGAGAGAGTGGGTAAATGCAGTGTGCTTCCTCTCTGTAATGTGATGTTTTGTGTTTTTGTTGAGGAGTCATCCTCATCCCCCTGCTGCTATGAGGGTCCCAAAGCGCAGCTGGTGTTGCTCAGCCAGTGAGGGAAGCGTTTCAGGTTTAGCTTTTTAACGATGAGAATCATCTTTGTTGGACAGCGTGCTATAGCAGCGCTAAAGCGGACCTGTCCTCCAGCAGCCATAAAGCATCTTTTGGACATGAATGGGTCCACGCATGTCTGTGTATCCCACCTTAAGGGATTTCCTCAAGACTTTCCCCCTCATGGAAAATTATAGTCGAAGGCCTCGCATAGCTTAGCTGCAGTTTCCCATGCTGCCGTGCTTTGACTTGCTGAACTTTGAGAAAAGGCTCTTCGACTTTCGCCCAGCCTTGTGTTTTTGAACCGCCCCCTGTTTTCTTCTGAATGGCACACCATTCAGGAAAGGCCTCTATTTTTTTATGGTGTAATCAGCTGAGTTTATCAGGGGTTAAGGCACTGGCAACTGCTGTAATCGCCCTCATTCCTGACATACACTACAACCACTATACCGCACTTTATCAGCCACTGATCAGCTCACTATTTTACCCTCAATAGGGTTTCATGGGAAAAAGAATCTGATCAGGTGCCAAGCACTCTGCCCCAACTGGTGCTGAAGTTTGTGTTTTGAGTGCTTTTTGCACGCTTGTTGGAGAGAATTCTGTCTGAAAGTGTCTTGTTTCTTAGCCGGAAAAGCCAAAAAATCCCATTGACAGTGAATACGTACATCAGTCTCTCAGTGCCGAAGACCTTCGGTCAATTACATGCAATCTTTTCAGATTCCTTTGCGGCCAGCTCTGTGAATGGACGCAGTCAGTGAGTGCGGAGGGGCTTCCCTGTCCTTGCGCATAAGGCACACTCTGACTAAGACACTGCCTCACTACAGCCGGGCCTGCTGGAAAAAAAAAAGTACAGTTACAAAAGAAAGTGTGTCAGTAGACAGTCAAAGGTCAGCGAAGAAAAGTGCAAAAGAAAATGTGCTGGTGGAAAAAGTGTTTGTGATCAGCACCTGTAGTACCCACAAAGTCCTATAGGTGGTAGGGCTGCATGCGTTATAGTGTGTGTTGGGCCGGACTGACCCTCACTCTGCTGTACAGCTCCAGCAGCTCCAGTGTGCTGTATTCAGGTCAAAGTCAAGTTTTGTTTTAAAGTGCATTTCAGAAAAACCTGCACTACAAGTTACTGAACTTCATTAAAGGGCCCATATCATAGAAAACTCAAATGTTCTCCCTTTTTTTGAAGTTTGATCGAATATGTAAGCACTGTTAAGATTTTGAAACATACCACAGTCCATATAGTCCATGTATGGAAGCTATGCTGAAAAAATAAAAAAATGAAAAAAATAATTTTAAATTAATAATTTTTTGATACCTAAAACCACATATGTTTATACAAGCAGAAATAGGGATTTGGACCTATTAAAGGGGATCTCCACCAATTTTCATGAATTCCATCAAAATGAAATGGTTGAGATGTAAACAGTCATTCAGAGTGGTTTGGTATGAAATGCTATGTTCTAAAGAAACTTAGAACAAAGCCTCTAAAAGCTCCCTCACAGATAATTATTAAAACAAAAAGGTTCTGCATATCCTTCCTGATGCCTGAGATAATGTTTTATGGCGGTTTTTGCCTAAACCGTCTCGTTAAACCGGAGGAATACATGGAGGCTCTTATCAGGCAAAATAGTCCCCAGAGGAATTTTTTCACATTTTCCACTTATTTACCATCATGAAAATTCCACATAAAAACTCAGACGGCACATGTAGGTTGACTGGTGGTTTTGGATAGTAAATAAAATGGCTATATTTGTATGTATTTGTTTCATGACTCCTGGTTCCTATCACCACCACTGTAAAGCAAGCTGAGCTTCTCTAATGTGAACCATTTCGCATCTAACCTCTCTGAATGGCTTTGTTTACATCTCAGTGACAGAATTATACAGATATTTTGTAATTCCCCTTTAAGGGTTAAACTAAAGGAATATTCCATTCAAACAAACATAAATTCAGTGAAAATCAATATGGACTAATTACACTGCTCAAAAAAATAAAGGGACCACTTAAACAACACAATATAACTCCAGGCGATATAACTCCAGAGACGGACTCCACAACCCACACAAGTGGCTCAGGTAGTGCAGCTCATCCAGGATGGCACATCAATGTGAGCTGTGGCAAGAAGGTTTGCTGTGTCTGTCAGCGTAGTGCCCAGAGGCTGGAGGCGCTACCAGGAGACAGGGCAGTACACCAGGAGACGTGGAGGAGGCCGTAGGAGGGCAACAACCCAGCAGCAGGACCGCTACCTCCACCTTTGTGCAAGGAGGAACAGGAGGAGCCAGAGCCCTGCAGAATGACCTCCAGCAGGCCACAAATGTGCATGTGTCTGCACAAACAGTCAGAAACCGACTCCATGAGGATGGTATGAGAGCCCGACGTCCACAGATGGGGGTTGTGCTCACAGCCCAACACCGTGCAGGACGCTTGGCATTTGCCAGAGAACACCAGGATTGGCAAATTCTCCACTGGCGCCCTGTGATCTTCACAGATGAAAGCAGGTTCACACTGAGCACATGTGACAGACGTGACAGAGTCTGGAGACGCCGTGGAGAGCGATCTGCTGCCTGCAACATCCTTCAGCATGACCGGTCTGGCAGTGGGTCAGTAACGGTGTGGGGTGGCATTTCTTTGGAGGGCCGCACAGCCCTCCATGTGCCCGCCAGAGGTAGCCTGACTGCCATTAGGTACCGAGATGAGATCCTCAGACCCCTTGTGAGACCATATGCTGGTGCGGTTGGCCCTGGGTTCCTCCTAATGCAGGACAATGCTAGACCTCATGTGGCTGGAGTGTGTCAGCAGTTCCTGCAAGATGAAGGCATTGAAGCTCTGGACCGGCCCGCCCGTTCCCCAGACCTGAATCCGATTGAGCACATCTGGGACATCATGTCTCGCTCCATCCACCAACGCCACGTTGCACCACAGACTGTCCAGGAGTTGGCGGATGCTTTAGTCCAGGTCTGGGAGGAGATCCCTCAGGAGACCATCCGCCACCTCATCAGGAGCTGCCCAGGCGTTGTTGGGAGGTCATACAGGCACGTGGAGGCCACACACAACACTGAGCCTCATTTTGACTTGTTTTAAGGACATCACATCAAAGTTGGATCAGCCTGTCGTGTGTTTTTCCACTTTAATTTCGTGTGTGACTCCAAATCCAGGCCTCCACTGGTTAATAAGTTTGATTTCCATTGATGATTTTTGTGATTTTGTTGTCAGCACATTCAACTTTGTACAGAACAAAGTCTTCAATGAGAATATTTCATTCACTCAGATCTAGGATGAGTTATTGGTGTGTTCCCTTTATTTTTTTGAGCAGTGTAGCTCCATGTGATTCATGTAACTGGGCCATGTTCCATCTACACTCCATTTCAGATTTCCTCACCAAGTTGCCTTAAATACTAAAAAGATACCAAAGCACAAAAAACCCTCAGTCATTGTTTACATGTTTATTTATAGTCAGTCACTGTTGAGAACCTAAAATCAGTTCATAAAGTCTGTCGATGCAGCGATGCAATACCCCCCAGTCGTTTCAACCCAGCAGTATACAAGTATACCACTGATTATTAGCATTGTTAGCATGCCTAGATGAGGTGTTCCTTCAAAGTAAAGTTGAAACCTGAAATTACCTTCAGCTTATTGACTAAATGCCTGTTTATACTAAGCACAATTTATTGAATCATCACATATTTATAGGCCAAAATTCAAGTTTTCTCATAGTTTTTCATTTAAATGTAATGACTTTGTGCTGGCTTGAAAATATGTTCTGACTTTTGATTACATCATCACACACCAAAATAATACTAACCAGTAATATCCCCCCTTTCACCATCTCCCCACCAGAAAGGGTTCTATGTTGTATTAAAAAAGAGTTCTTTGGCTCTTAACAGTAGTTGGACCTTTTGGTGCTAACAGATCTAATTTTCCCAAGAGGTTCCCAAGAAGTTCACCGTCATATAGAAGAAGCATTCAACCAGGCAAAGAGCTTTTTAAGCATTCAGTTCCTTGAGTTGTCAAGGTTCCATAACCATTGCTTCTACTTAAATCTGCACTATGGAGGCATATTTTGTTCAGATTGACTGAAGTAGCATTACTGAGTCAGGAGATCAAACACACTGAAATATGGAGTGCATGCACTGCTGAGAGTCGCCCTGTGAAGCCTGTAATATTAATCTAAATATCAGATTCCGTCAGGTGAATTTTATGAACATGTCTTTACTTGTCAACATCAAATGCACACACTTGAAAAGCCCTGGCTCAATGTTTTAGGTCTCAAGTGTAAAATCAGCATCATACTCATCCTCAGACAATACATCTTTCACCAAGTTTTGACTGAGTTCTCTTTGAATGCTCTTTCAATGTGCAATACACATTTCCACCAGAGAGGTCTCCAAATCCCCAAAACTTACATAGTGCAGTTTTTAAAAATCCATGAAGAACCTCTTTGTTTAGGTGTAGTTCAGAAACCCTAATACTGTTTTATTTCACGGTACAGAAAAAAAAAACCAAAACAAAACGTTGATTTTCCAATTCATGCTGGTTTGCTGTCTGCTGTAAAGACCTGGCTAGTCAGATTAAAGTGCTAGACGGAGTCCTACCTGCTGGGGAATACAGTGGAATCTCAAATGTGCGCCGGCACTAGAGCAGAACAAGTTTCTTCTTGTAGATGTAGTGTATTTGATGACTATGATGATTGGGCTCTGAATGCTCTGAAGTGAAAGCAGTGAGGTGATTTATGTCTGATGATAATGAGATGTGCTGTAAATTTGATGTTGCAATGACACATTTTTTCCATTTTCAAGCTGTGTGGAATTCCTCTTGTCAATGGTGTGAAGTATTAGCCTTGCTAACATGTTGTTTTGCTGAACTACAGAGTCACAACATCTGATCTTCTTGATTTTAAGACTGTTCTTATCATACTTTTGTAGTAAAGGTGGGTAACGTGTCACAGTGTTGTAAAGGATAGAGGTGAAAGTGGTGGGGAAACTGTCTGATGACTCTACACCATGTTTGGAGCAAGCCTGCATTTGCACACAGTTTTCTCTTAAGAATAAATGTGGTTCTTTTCAGCAATGCACTTTTTGTTCCTTAGAGAACCTTTACTGGCTGGTTCTTAAAAAAAAAACAGATGTGTGAGTGTGAAGAAATTTAGTTTGAAGAACCTCCACACAGTGTAAAAGTTGTACAGCAATTAAAGGTTCAAGCCAAGAACTATTTGGAAACATTGGTTGTTGAAAGGGAATTCCACCAATTATTATTATTATTATTTTTTAATTTGCATAATGCAGTTTTTTAAAGTAAAAGTGATCTAGAGAAACATACTGGATCAGAACTGTTCACAGTGGTGGTGGTAGGAACCAGATGTCTGAGAGCAAAACAGAAAGCTTTAACCTAAAATGGCTACTAATACATTGCCCGATGCTTGGGACACTGTTTTATGATAGTTCTGAAAGATTTTGGGCTAAAATGTATGTTTTTGATTTTGTTCTATTTGAAGAGCTACATGTAGGTTGTTTTAAGGCAAAATGATCCTCAAAGAAAATGTATTTTTCCTGATTTTTCAGAACTTACCATCATCAGCATCACATATATAAACTCAGAAGCAGAGATGCATCGATACTGATACTGGTATTGGGTATTGGTCTGATACCCTGCTCATTTAGTCATACTCAAAAATTCACTGATACCAAATTCCAGTACCACCTGATACCATGTGACAAATGCCAAGTATACGCCAGTGCGTGAATGAAGGAACTACTCAAGATGGCAGTGAAGGAGTCTTTGCTCAGACAGGAAAGTGTTACTGACCTGGTGCTACTCAGCATGTTTGCTCAGTACTCGGTGCACTGCATGTTCCTTTGAATGAAATAGCTTTATTGGAAATTGTTCATGGTCTGCAAGGGCTGTGTTATGCATAGCGTAGTTGGAGCTTCGTCATACATTGTGAGTATATAAATCGTAGGTTATGTCTGTATGTGTTGCTCTATTCAAATGTACAGTGTGAATCGTCAATGAGTCACACAGTGTATGTCTGGTCAACAACAGCTCATCCTGCCAAACAAAAGACTTCAGACTTAAAACTCTACAAGTAAGCCCCTCAAACATGTTAGCCTTGGATGTGATTCCAGCTGTCACTGTGCTACAGAGACTGTTATTGGAAGAGAGAGTTTTGGATAAAAACTATGAAACATACTTTATTTATAGCTGTGCAGAAGCACTTTTCCACTGCAGCGCTACTTAATCCAAGGTAAACAATTTTATGTAGTTAGCTAATCCACTTCATTTAAAATCAGCTAGAGTGTAATTATTTAACTGTTACACTAATTTAACTCATTTACACTAACTGCTTAATTTTAAGTAGGTAATTCAGTATGGTATTGGATTCGTTATGATGTTGGACAATGTGTCCAAAAAATGGTGCTCGTATTTGTACTCAGTCTGAAAAAAATTGTATTGATGCATCCCTACTCAGAAGACATGGGTAGGTCCACTGGTGATTTGCATTAATACAATTATAATTAAATACATAATATATTCTTGTTGTAAACATTAAGACCCCTGGTTCCTATCACCACCACTGTAAAGAGATTTGAGTTGAGTCGTTTCACATCAAACCACGCTGAATTACTTTGTTTATGTCTTAAGCATTTCTATAGAAATGTTGGAAAAATCTGTGGAATTCCCCTTTAAGTGCAGGTTGGAAAGTGTTTCACTTCTGTTTCCATTTCAGACACTAAGAGTGATTCTAAAGTCATCCTGGCATTAAATGACGACGATGATTGTGTCCAAACTGACATGACTGTTGTGCTCTGACTGGTTGATGATGATGCCGGTTTCCTACACTGTGACTGGGAATGTCCTCGTGTTCAGGGTTTTGAATGAGTGTCTCAGCTTCTGGATCTTCTTGTGGAGTTTGATGCTGAGACCAGGCGTGAGGTGTTTCTGTGCTGCAGTGTGCTGGTCTTACAACATGGCACTTTCAGTGCCTCGAATGACCATGAATGGATAATGAGACAGAACCTTTTGTTGCACCAGGTGTGGTCACATCCACTCCACTCAGTTCCACAGTGAAACTGCACTGGACCCAGACGTCACTGCTGAACTCATGATTACTAGAATTGAGACTATTGTATGGGAAAAGCCCTCCACAGTGAAACCGACGTACCGACTCTGCTTCTTGTGTATTCAAATGCTATTTTCAGTCTCCTGTAGGCTGAAATACTGCAACCTGCAAATATGTTGCATTTTCATAATTATGATGTTTGGAAATCATTTCTAAATAACTGCACTCTTAGCAAAAATGGCTCTATGTAGTACTAAAAAAGGCTGTCCGAAGCCTTTTTGTTGCTCTATAGAACCATTTTGCAAAAAGGTTCTATAAGGACCACATACTAGAGGTTCTCTATCTTAGAGAAGAACCGTTAGAAGTGTTTAATCAATCGGATGGTTATTTGTTTCTATGTATAACCTGCCTTAACTAAAAACACCACCTTGAAGAGCCTCCTTTTCTACTGGTGTAGTTAGAGGCTCCTAAATGGTTCCTGCTTTTCACATACAGTTCTAGGAAAACACTTTCTGTAAATAGTTCTTTATGCAAGGCCATAGAAAAACCACTTTAGTTCCCTAAGGAACCATGTCTAAAAAGAGATTTGTGTGTGAATAAAATTTTAAAGGTTTAAAGAACCTTTATGTAATGTCAATGTTCTTAATCGATTAGCGGTTCTTCTTAGATCTTTTATGTATAAAAGGTTAAAAAAGTGCTTCACATTCACATCATCACCATTTACAAAAATGCTTCTCTAAAAACATCCAGGGGAAAGTTCTTTAAGGGACCAAAAGTGGTTCTTCTGCTTCACCATTGTGGAACATCAGCCATAGAACAGCTTATTTGTGTAGCTAAAGTTCTAATGAGGGACGAATTAGTTTCAGTGCCAAGATTAGGTCCTCACTTGAATCTAATCTCAATCCCTTATATGATGGCATAAATATTTGGGCATCACTTTTACTTTAAGGAACACATATTGAAGGTTTATGTTTAGCATCTAATTATTGATTAAGGTCTTGTTCTTTGTTCAATAAAGCCCAAATTAAACACTTTGAAATGGTTTATTTAAGCTATTTTTATTATGGCTTGTATTACATAGATAGATGGATGTCTGTTATGTATAAATCATTAAATATTGCATTATTTGCTGTAGCAATGCACAATAAACACTTTAAACACTTGATATTATTGAGCAAGAATTATGATCCAAGTTAATTATCCAAGAATTATGATCCAAGTTAAATATCCAAGAATTATGATCCTTTTTAGTGTGTAATAGGAAGCATTTAATTACTTGAAGATCTTAAGGCTAAGTTCATTAAGTTCACAAACAATGTAGCAACACCTTGGATACCATAGTAACAGCCTAGCAACACCTTAGCAACCACTTTATGTTTGTGAAACCAACAGTTTGTTTGTGTTTTCCCCTTCTACTTTTCCCACCCTCTGCCGGACTTTTCCCACCCTCTGGAGTGGGTCAAGAGCAACATCTTCAGCTCATTAAGTGACTGAGTAAAAATAATTTGAAATGCCTGTCGTCCTTTATATTGTATGTAAATTTCCTGAAGAATGGACCAATAGAAATCTATCTGTCTGTCTATCTATCTATCTATCTATCTATCTATCTATCTATCTATCTATCTATCTATCTATTTATCTATCTATCTATCTATCTATGTATCTATCTGTCTATCTGTCTGTCTGTCTGTCTGTTTGTCTGTCTGTCTGTCTGTCTGTCTGTCTGTCTGTCTGTCTATCTATCTATCTATCTATCTATCTATCTATCTATCTATGTATCTATCTGTCTGTCTGTCTGTCTGTCTGTCTATCTATCTGTCTTATTACAGCTAAGAATGCAATTATTTATGATTTTTACACAACAAACCTCCTTTTATGTACTAATATATAGTGAATAAAGCTCAGTGCTTCATGAATAATCCATTTGCGGAATTGGATCTTGTGCAATGTGTCGAAAAAGTGAGAGAAAACTTTTTTTTTTTTTGCCTGTTGTTTCCAGAGAGACCCAACAGTGCAGCAGCAGCTGTGAAAGCACTGGGTTGTGACTCAGTAAGTGTGACAAGTTAATTTGAAAGCATAACTGATCAGTAATTGGAGTATTTATTTTAATCATCGGAGACAAAGAGTGGGGGCCTGTTTTTAACCTCCCATATGGCGCAGCGTTCTCAGTGTCAGCCTCATTTGTGAGGGTCTCGATTGTGTAATCAATAAACGCCCCCATAATGATTGACTAATTGAGCTTGTTGGGTCTTCAGAGAAGGGGTGAGAGCCTGTTTCAGCTGTTGTTGTTGAGTACAGGGATGCGTTGATGTTGACTGGTGGTGTGTTGTCTTTTCTCGCTGGGGTTTGCAGGTGTTTAAAGCCATCTGCGCTCCAACCGTCAAGCTGGCTTCACGGACAAGGGCCTCATTAAGGCTTTCTGAACTGCACCGCTGTCGCTCTCTTTCATTCTCACTCTCTCTTTTAGTGTAGCTAACCATCACTTTTTCCTTTCATGTTCTTTCATAGCTCATCCAGTCACAGGCGTTTCAGCGCGCTTCGTCATAGCGATACATGTCTACGTAGGCTATTTTAACACGCTTAGCCTCTGCCAGAATTGAAGTTTGTGATGGAAATCAAAAGCAGGCTTTGGTTGGTTGACTCTGGCATTAATGATAAGATCAGCATTTTAAATAGCTATACCAGTTCAAGTGTTGCCTTGTTGTCATTGCAAAACAGCCTGACTTGTACAGAGCTTCCTATCATTAACCACACATTTCACTAGAATGCTGGGTCAAGCGCTAACCTCATTCATGCTAAAAATGCAAGCGATTGGTGTCGCAGGACGTCCACAGCAGCGTAAAAAGTGCTCTTTTTCGATGCTCCCAAAGCTTCTTTTCACTGTCCTGGAGACTGCAATGCAATGTTAGTTGAGTTTGCTTGTGTTTAGACACCAGTTGATCCCCAAACCCAACACTTTCCTGAAATTCGGCTCTGTATTGACCTTTGTTGGTGGAAACTGCTGGCGGAGGCTGAGGCGAAGCTGCAGCTGACCCACCTCCCCACCGATGAGCCCAGTGCAGAACCGCGTCGTGTCGCACGTAGGAGATGTGCTCGAGCTCTGAAAGATAATGTGCGTGCAACGTGGGGCTGCGTAACTGAGGGCAAAACCAACAGCATGTCCTGTTCTTGGTATTCTAGTAGTTCTTTCTTAGGAAGACTTCTAAGAACATGAGGCAATTCATACTACATGATTTTATCTGCTGAGCTCTGACTTCCGTCTCTCACACACATAGTGATGGGGTAGAACCAACAAAACACAATAGACCAGAGCCGACGGGCCAGTGACAGCGTCATCAGCTCGCTGCTTTCTAATGAACCCTCATGAGTCGCCTGTTTTGGAGG